>NC_056605.1:957631-1057853 GCF_018340385.1 Cyprinus carpio
GGAATACACTTTAAAGCAGATTCTCTTACAAAAATCTAATTGATACACTTCAGTACAGTACTGTCTCTCGTGTGTAGCTGCCTAAGTCTGTGTGTGTATTATAATAACTATTGAAACGCTAGGCCAACCAATTACTGAAGGCAGTAAAAATTACTGTTTCTAACAGTTACCTCACCAAGTTTGGGAACAATTCAGGAGTTAACATAACTGTAAAAAAGAAAAAACAAACAGAAAAGAACACATAACTGGTAAAGACTAACAGGATTAATGTAATCTAGCTGCTATCGCTGCTCTATATGATCATTCACAAACTAAATCGGTGATCAGGTCTTTTTGACATGAAGTGTCTGGCCACATTACCTCCTGATATGTCATACTTCCTCTAGGTGGCAGTTCTGGTCCTGCGTCCCTGGAACTGGGTATGGCAAGCAGTTGATCTGGACCACTAGGGGACCGCTTCACATTGGGATGGCAGAAGATGGAAACATGACCCTGAAAGGTTTTGCTTTATGGCAAGGACTGGTCCAGTGAAACGTCATTGTCCTCTACGATTTGAGACATAATCAGGAGAAGTCCTGTTTTCAAAATTGTAACATGGAGATAAGAACAGACCTACGATTCAAATCAGCGCGGAAGGTATTATACAGTTTCTACTGACCTGGTCATTTCTGTTTGAACAGAAGATGGCCCTGGGCGTTTTTGGCCTCTAACCTTGACATGATTGACAAACCACAAAAAAAAAAAAAAAAAAAAAAATCACAATTTTCTAAAACTGGATTGTGTTGCAATTAATAAAAAGTGTGGGAAAAAACTGCAATACTGGTCTACTGATCATAGGAAGACCCATCAAGCTCTTTATTGTGGCGAAGTGACAAAACAGGTGCCTTGATCTCAGCACTTCATGTCTCCCTTGTGAAACAAACACGACATGGAGCGAAGATGGAAAGTAGGCTACAAACATTCGTCATCATAGATATCAATTGTTACTGTGCTACAGGACGCTTTAAAAAAAAAAAAAGCATCGTGAGTGGACAGGGTTTCCAGACATTGATTTCTTTGTGGCGGGCCGTCACACTATCAAAACTGTCCCACCAAATAGATTTCCAACAGGCGTTGACTTAATTCAATCAACCGAGCCACTGCCGGTTCAGAATCAAAAAACAGAGCGGGTGTTTTCATCACGGTATTCAGAAGGAAAAGCGACTATGTTTTAGAAAATGTTCGATGTATCATTTTTATTTCATTTGGCATGTAGGCTTGATAAGGCAGCGTTTGTGAGCTCCAAGCCCGCTGCTTTACAGCGTTTACCGGAGAAACCGCTACCTCTCCCGCTATTAAAGGCGGTCCTGCCGCCACGAAAGGGTGTAAGTGCGGGCAACACTGTGACATTGGTTCTCTCGAATCTAATTAGACTACGATGCTTTAGAGAAACGAAGCCCTTACATGGAATAGCAGCAAGACACGTACTATAATTAAAAGGACGGAGATTGGCACGATAGTTGTAGGAATGTAACTTTTTAATTTACAAGGAGAGTTATTTAGAATTGCGAGTGGGTTGTATTTAATGGTGGATATGTAAAAATGGTCCTATTAGTATCTGCATCGTGCTAATCAATACAATACACTCTTAGTTTCAGCGGAATATAGTGGTTTTACAAAAAAAATTATAAACTACAAAATAAAAAAATATAAAAAATAAAACAAGGCAAGATAATTCTGGTTATATTGAACAATCACCTTTGCAGTAAAACAAACACAGTTGGTGTACTTCGGGGTAACGTATGAATCCACTTAGACACTTGAGTAAGTACACAAATTGATGTGGGTCTAATCTTAATTTTCGCATATAAATACAGGATATGACCAATACAATCATAACTTGTATCACCGCTCGGTCCATTTCGACAAATGGCGTTTTCTGAAGGCCTTCGTCTGCTAGTGCTTTGATGCTTGTCAAAGTGCGCTTCCACCTCCTGCTGGTGAAGACGATTTACAGCAGATGAGATTATGCGCGGTAAATCTACTGATTTTCCCTGCTGTTCGCGGTTGAATTGCAGCCATAATAATGCAAGACTTCAAAATTCAATGCATTTTAATATGCAAGTACGGTTAAATGCACATGTTATTTTTTCAATATTGTAATTCAAACAAGCTTTTTTAATGCAAAAAACATTGGCATTATTTTACTTCCATATAATTCTCTATATATAGTTTCTTCTTTTATAAAAGTTACAACCCATCCCCCTTGTTTTTTTTGTTTTTTTTTTTCTTTAACAACACCCTATCCTTTCGAACAGACTTTTATATCCTGGTACTAGCCAAATTGCAGATTTGGCTTTAGCCAAGACTCTTGAAACACATATTACACTGGTTTAATGTTCCACAATTGGAGTACATATTTTTTTAATCTTGACCCATTGGCCACAAGGCCTCCTTGCATTCCATCATCACTCACCATCCTACTCCGATCCTGTGAACCTTCCAATGTTGTTGCGCTCTAGTTAGAATTTTAACTTATTGCGCTTACTGAAATCTATGATATCCCTAGGAATTCTGTAATGCAGCTTTCAAGTATTGTTTTAATCTTTGCCGATCTGCTTGGCAACATAGCAGTGACATTAATTACCTTACAATAAAGGCTAGAACGTGCGTCTTTAGTCATTATTAAAGTATTCCTCTTTTATATCACACTGTTGTTCTGATTTCTTTAGTTTTAACCTTCTTATGTCCCTTGCGTCTTGGTTGAGAATTTGCGCGCAGACTTCTTCTTCTTGATTAATGGCGGGTTGCGAACCAACTTCCAAGGTGCATACCCCCACCTACTGTGATGGAGTGTGGACAAGAATGAATAAACCCTCCTAGATCCTATTATATAAACCACTATTTTAATATTTGGGATCTGGACATTTGGTCCATTTAATCAGCTGGTTATATTAAATCTACTGCTTGTTAATCTTCCTTAAGACATCCTCCTTTGTATTTCATACAGGTATGTCTTGCATATCTGCATAACATGCTGTACAGTTTCCTCTACTAAACACACATCACATAGACCCGTGTCATGCTTCCCTATAATGTGTAAAGTGTGATTTAGATTTGAATGTCCTGTTCGTAAATGTGTGAAAATAACTTGTTTTTTCTAGTTGTGAATTATTTAGCTTTTCTTTATGGTTTTTGAACCTTGTAATAGTGTTCGACCTTGTAAGACATGAGTCCCATACTGAGATTACCATTGCCTTTGTTCGTCAGTGTACCATTTGTTAACATAATGGCCCCATGAGGTCCATACCAATTCTCTCGAAGGGGACCTGCAAGTAATGGAAGAGGGCGCATTGGCGCTTTGGGGCCCGGCCAAAAAAAACGAGCGCATGAGCAGGATGGAGAGGTTGACCGCGATGGTACGGACCTGTTGAAAAAGCATGCCTGTAATGTCTCACCCTGAGACTACTCCAGAGGAAAAGTCATCGCGCTCCGAGAGAATAAGTCCATCGATGGCACTCGGTTCCTCTGAAGCAGAAACTCAGCGGTCCTGGCTCCACCTCTCCCACCTGCACCCGCGCTCTCCCGATCCGTGCCTGTTTCCCCCTCAAGAGGCATCCGTACATAAAGACCCCAATAAAAAACAGAAAACGCAGGCCAATTCGTCCCCAAAATTATCGGATGCTGGAGGGGCGGGCTAACCACTACCTCAACACTATGCTTTTGTCCCCGAATTGGATAATGACTGGCACAACGGGATACGCCACCACATCCCCGTGCACACACCGCACCTTAACCACGCAGCTTGTATCCAATGTCGCCGGTTGAATCAGGCTTTGATGGATTGAGGTTTGGTTACATCCTGAATCCACCAAGGCCGGATAAGTACCCCCCTTGATACTCACAAGTATTTGGTATCCGCCTGCCTGACCGGGGGGCGGCCTGTGGGACATCCGGGACCTGGATCATCGTCCCCACCTCCATCACGGGACACCTGTCCACGAAATGCTCCGGGTCCCCGCCGCCCCAGTGGCAGGGAGTGGATTGGACAATTGGCGTGGAGAGAGCGGAGAAACAGAAGCGCTGTCCCCTCCGGCAGCCATCAATCCCGCCCCCCTGGGCGGGGCTTGGGACTCACGAAGGGGCCCTGTCAGCCTCGAGGAGGGCCGGGCGGCCGGGACCTAGGGAGAGGGACAGGGCGAGAGAGAGAAGGAGAGGGGAGAGAGGAGGAGAGAGAGGCAGATGGTAGGGGTTCGCCGACCCCTGAGTGGTCCTCCACGAGATGGATGGCCGAGTCCAGCGACGTGGGACGGTGGCACTTGACCCACTCTGCGGTCTTCTTCGGGAGCCGAGCGATGAACTCCTCCAGTACCACTAGGTCGATGATGTGTTCCATGTCGCTTCCCTTGGCCAATAGCCATTTGCGGCAGGAGTCCCGGAGCTGTTGGGCCATCGCGAAGGGCCCACGGATTCCCCCAACTCCAACGAACGGAATCGTTGTCGATGTTGCTCGGGGGCTCTGGCCAACCCGATGGACGATGGCCCTCTTCAGGTCGTCGAAGACCAGGAGGTTCAGGACTCGCCCGAGAGCAGGGGAATAAGGCGCACTGGCCATTGGTCACAGGGCAGCCGCACACTTAAGCCGATTTCTCAAATAGCTCCAGAAATGCTTCAGGGTCATCTTGCGGTCCCATCTTATGGAGGGGCAAGTGAGCGGGACCCGCGGGTGGTCTGGTGGCCTCGGCACAAACCTCCCGGTTGATCCAGCTCCGGAACCTCTCGCGGTCCTCCTGCTGGGCTTGTAGGATGGCATGGAACCGCCTCTCCTGATCCGTTCTTAAGTCCAGCAGGGCCTGATGTTGTTCTTGATGCAGGGCCGCAAGGGATGAGATGACTTCCGCAAATGGCGTGGAGGACGGGTTCTGCATGGCCTCCTTCTTTCCTTTCCCGGGTTTCGGCACCAGTGTAGAGAGGTTCGTGGGTGGAAAGGAAGAGGACAAGGGGTCGGCTTGACTGCTGACTATCTTTTATTTAAATTCAACACTCTTAAATCAAAGTGGTGCTTCCTCGCACTGGCATAAACACAACATTCAATCAGTTCCGCGTTCATATTCCCAGGTCAGCACTTGTCAGCAGTCCTTCTCTCTCTCCCCTACTCCTGTTTCTCCTGGCATTATATACTCTCTCCACGCCAATTACTGGAACAAGAGACAGGTGTTGATTATTTCCGTCCAAACCACTCACTCACTGTTCGTCTCCTGATTCTCTCTCCCGCTGCAGACTTCGCTAAACCACAACCCCCCCTGCCACAGTTAGATTCAACTTTATTGTCATTATGCAGAGTACAAGTACAGAGCTGATGAAATGCAGTTAGCATCTAACCAGAAGTGCAAAAATATAGTGTTTTATATACATAAAAGTGAAGCTATGATTTACAGAATGTACAGTGGGGTTGCTATATACAGTATTGAGCAGAGTATATACAGAATATAAATAGGAATGCAGTGTAGGATTGTATGTACATTATGAACAGAGCAATGTAGGATTATATATACATTATGAACAGCAGAAATGTGAGAACAGTGGTAATAAATACAGTTGAGGATGAGTGTGCAAAAGTATTGTTAAAATGAATTCTATTTAAAATAACAGTAGTGCAATTATATTTTTACAGAATAGTTTACTGTGCTTTTTACAGTAACAACTTAATTTACAGTGCGATAACTAGAACAGTGTGCAGTCTGTGCAAAATATGAGTAGTCCAAATACATGCATGTAAAGTACTTTGAACAGTGCAGTAATAAAGCAGGTGCCGGTTAGGTTGGTGGTGTGGCGTTCAGAAGGGTCACGGCCTCGGGGAAGAAGCTCTTCCTGAGCCTGCTAGTCCGAGAGCGTAGGCTCCTGTAACGTCTGCCGGATGGAAGGAGAGTGAAAAGTCCATGGTTAGGTTGAGAGGCATCCTTGATGATGTTCCTTGCCCTGTCCCAGACAGCGCTTGTGATAGATGTTCTCAATGGAAGTTAACTGGGTGCCGGTGATCCGTTGAGCAGTTTTCACCACTCGCTGGAGTGCTTTTGCGGTCAGATGTAGAGCAATTGCTGTACCATACTGAGATGCAGTTTGTGAGTATGCTCTCAATGGTACAGCGGTAGAATTCCACAAGGATCCTGGGATTCATGTGAACTTTCTTCTCCATAAGAAGTAAAGGCGCTGCTGTGCCTTTTTGACCAGGGTGGAGGTGTTTAGGGACCAGGTGAGGTCATCAGAGATATGGATGCCAAGGAACTTGAAACTTGACACACGCTCCACTACAGCTCCGTTGATGAAGATGGGTGTGTGTGCATGACTCCTAGTCCGCCTGAAGTCCACAATGATCTCCTTTGTCTTCTGGGTGTTTAGTTCTAGATTGTTGGTGGCACACCACACAGCCAGCTGCTGCACCTCATCCCTGTAGGCTGACTCATCATCATCTTTGATCAGACCTACCACCGTGGTGTTATCTGCAAATTGATTATGGGTGTTGGAGCCATAAACAGGAATGCAGTCATGGGGTGAATAGGGAGTACAGGAGAGGGCTCAGTACTCAGCCCTGTGGCACGCCGGTGTTCAGGGTGATGATGGAGGAGGAGAGGTTATCTAATTTAACAGACTGATGTCTGTTAGTCAAAAAGTCTAGAATCCAATTGCAGATGGATGTGCTGATTCCAAGCTGGCTGAGCTTGGAGATCAGCTTGGGAGGGATTACAGTATTAAATGCATAACTGAAATCAATGAACAGCATTCTCACATGTGTGTTTTGACTGTGCAGGTGGTTGAGGGCAGAGTGAAGTGCTGTTGAGATGGCATCCTCTTTTGACCTATTGCAGCGATAGGCAAATTGGAATGGGTCTAGTGTAGCAGGGAGACAGGATTTTAAGTGGGATGCAATCAGCCTTTCAAAGCACTTGGCAATGATGGGGGTGAGTGCAACAGGACGGAAGTCGTTAGGGACCGAGGCAGTGGAGTGCTTCGGTACTGGCACGATGGTGGAGGTTTTTAAACTAGTGCGGACAGTTGTCTGGGCCAGGGACAGATTGAAAATGTCTGTGAAGACCTCAGCCAGTTGCTCCGCACAGGCTTTAAGCACACGTCCAGGTATTCCGTCAGGTCCAGCTGCCTTCTGTGCATTCACCTTACGCAGAGTGGAGTAAACATCTGAGGTGGAGAGTGTGAGGGGCAGTTCACTGGGTTGATGCTCAGCTTTGAGTGAGCTCTCCTTATTATTTTTATCAAAACGAGCATAAAAGTGATTGAGCTCGTCAGGGAGGGAGGCAGAGCTGGAGGGGGGCACAGTGTTAGGTGGTTTCTAATCTGTGATGGATTGTATGCCTTGCCACATACGCCGGGGGTCTGAAGAATTGAAGTGTTCTTCAATCCTCTGTTTATGTGCGAGTTTGGCCTGGAAGATACCCTTCCTCAGGTTGGCTCTGACTGAGCTGTAAGCCTCCCGGTCTCCAGACCTGAAGGCTGCATCTCTTGCTTTGAGCAGGAGACGAACCTCTCTGTTCATCCAGGGCTTCTGATTGGGGAAAATTTTTATGTTTTTGTGTGTGGTCACTCTGCCCACACATCTGTTGATGTGCTCCAAGACAGAGTTGGTGTAAGTGTCAATGTTATTCGAGAGTCTGTGGTGGCCTGGGCAGCAAACTCACTCCAGTCTGTCTGCTGGAATTGATGTTGAAGACTGGAGTCAGCATCTTCCAGCCAGATTTTAACAGTCCTTATTGTAGGTTTCACACATTTTGATGACCGGGGTATACTTGGGGAGCAGGAACAAAGAGAGGTGGTCAGACTGACCCAGGTGAGTATGTAGGCATCAGTCACATTAGTATAAACGTGGTCCAATGTTTTATGTCCCCTTGTAGTGCAGGAGACATTCTGATGAAATTTAGGGAGAACAGATCTTAAAGTGCAGTGATTGAAGTCCTCAGCAACAATAAAGGCTCCATCCGGGTGCAGGGTTTGTAATTTGCTAATAGCAGCACAAAGTTCTTTCATAGCCACGTTAGCATTAGCGTCCGGAGGTACATAAACTGCAGCAGCAACAATGCAAGTAAACTCACGTGGTAGATAGAATGGCCTGCACTTGATAATCAGGAACTCCAGATCAGCAGAGCAGTAGGTATCAACAATGACAGAGTCTGTGCACCATGATTTGTTTACATAAATGCATACTCCACCACCCTTGTTTTTACCAGAGGTTGCTGCTACTCTGTCAGCCCTGAAGAAAGAGCGTCCATCCATATGCACCCACGCTGTTTGGGGGACATCGTTGCAGAGCCATGTTTCAGTGAAAAACATAAAATTCCAGTCCATAAGCCATTTATGTGTGAGAGTCCAGATCTTTAGTTCGTCCATCTTGTTCATTAGAGAACGTACAGTACATTGGCAAGGAAGATGCTGGGCAGAGCTGGTCGATGTGGATTTAGCCTTACGAGAATGTGCTATACAAATAAACATGCCTTGCCTTGCCATAACTAAAGTGTATAAAATTATTTTATTCAGAAATGTCATGTTTGTGAATTATTATTATTTGTCAGTTCGTTATTTAAATGGTCTACAAATAAGCAAACAGGTGCAGTTAATCGCTGGCATCAGTCACAAAATTTATATAGGACTATATAAAAATAGGCTAATCTTTGTGAGGATGACTGGCAACAGCTGGTCTTAAATTCTTTGGACACCGCACACTAAACGACCACCGACTGAAAACACTGACTGAGCTCAAATGACATTCATAATCAGCCTGACAGCAGTGTTTCCCAGCTTCACAGATGAACCGGTTCATGTGTGGCACTGTCTTACCTTAACTTCCGAACTAATGAAAAGCCTTCCCCCTCTCATCAGTGCGAATTTTTAAAAGTGTTGTGTGTAGAGGGGGTCACGTGGCTCTGGCGAAGATGGCTGGTTGATCGATTTGCTCTGACTACCTGCACACAAAAAAGTTATAATACCCCTGTAAATTTTACTAACTCCGATCGAAACCAACAATTTGAGCATGTCCAAAACATCTTGCTGCAAAACAGTGTGACATTTTTCACCAGAGCACGAAAAACAGGAACAGAAAAACCGAAATCTCAGGCGGATCTTGACCAGGCTGACAACGGAGCTTGGAACTAAATTGGACAGCATTGAAAAAAACGATTAAGTGAAGTTTCATCATCCATTAAGACATTGGAGAACAACTTAACTGAAATTAAAACTGCGGTAATGTCCAACGAAAAAAGAATCGATGACACGGAAGACTGCATCATGGCAGCGGAAAGCAGACTGGATACAGCTGACTCTTTCATCACCCCAGCATCTAAACGCTTGAATCTTCTGGAGGCAAAGGTTGAAGATTTAGAAAACCGCAGCAGGAGAAAGAATCTCAGACTATTCGGCCTCCGTGAGGGTGCAGAAGGCTCAAGGCCGCTCATGGACTTTATTAAGGATATGCTGCCTCGGTGGACGGACACAACACCTGACACACCGTTCTCTCTGGAGCGAGTTCACAGAACACTAGCCCCAGCCAAACCAAATCAACACAGACCCATTCTCATCCGCTTTCTTAAATTTCAGGAAAAAGAACTGGTGTTTCGGTCAACGAGACGTAGAGAAATCACCTACGATGGAGCGAGGCTATATTTCTCCGAGGACTTTTCGCCTGAAACTATGCGACAACGCCGCAAGTTTAACAATGTCAAAAAACTGTTCGTTGAAAAAGGGATGTATCGCGGATTCCTCGTCCAACCCTGTAAACTGCGAATTCTTCATGACAAGAAGATCTACCTGTTCTCATCTCCAAAGAAGCCGAGGAGTTCTATCGCAGCATTGGCTAAATGTCCATGATGTGAGTAACGTTAACTGTGGATCGGATTTAAATGATCAAGAAGCTAGTTGGGGTATAGATATTGACCTTGCTAAGACTTATAAAGATTGAAATTACGAATTTAACTTTCTGTTTTGAAAGCTATGTTATGTTGACTTTTGCGTAAATACATTTGTTACGTTAGTATTATATTCTCATATCTTAGCATTGTTAGTCTTTGATATGACAAGACAAGGTCACTCCTTTATTTTTATTTATTTATTTTATTTTATTTTTATTATGTAAGTTTGTGTGCTGTGAGATTTGAGCACGATTTCACTGGCTATTATATGTACAGAGTTCGTTCGATTACGGGCCTGCCTTGTCGTTTGGGGACAGGGCTCGTGCCAAAAGGGAAAGGGGGTGGGAGGGAGACGGGAGTTTGTAGTTCGGTTCAGTGTACTGTATTTAATCTTTTAGTTTTAAGTATACAAATGATCGGTCTGTGTAACCCAAGCACTGTTGAAAGATGGAAAATGTATGTAAAGTGATAACATGGAATGTCAAAGGGTTAGGCCACCCTATTAAACGCAAACGAGTGCTTACTTTCCTTAAGAAAGAAAAAGTTAACATTGCCTTTTTGCAGGAAACCCACCTGTCTGATATAGAACATCAAAAACTTAAGAGAGATTGGGTGGGCCAAGTATTCTTTTCAAGCTATACAACTCAAAAAAGAGGAACAGCTATACTCATTCATAAAAATTTACCCTTTTTACTTAAAGAACAACTGAGTGATACAGAAGGAAGATTTATTTTAATCAAAGGTACCCTTTATGGTCGAGAGATTACTCTAATGAATACCTATGCTCCCAGTACAGACACTCCAAAATTCATGAGTAACATTATTACTTTATTCAGTCAATATTGTACCTCTCTTGGGCTGTTAGCAGGAGATTTTAATTGTTGTTTTGATGCAAATTTAGATAGGTTCACATTTTCATTGTGTAATCACAATTCATCTAAAGCCCTAAAATTGGCCTCCAGTGAAGTAGGCTTAGTTTGATATATGGAGAGAATTAAACCCTGGAACCAGAGATTATTCATTTTATTCAGCAAGACATTAATCATATTCACGCATAGATATGTTTCTTTTTCCCACAAGAGTACATTCCTTTTGTAAACTTATGTAATATTGGATCAATCCTCATATCAGATCATGCACCAGTCTATCTAAGTCTCTCAATAGGTCAAGGTTTACATCAGCATAAACACTGGAGGTTTAATTCCTCATTACTCAATAATAACGATGCATGTAGTAACATTAAAGAATGGTTTAAATATTATATAACAGATAATGCTGCCTCTGATGTTTCACCAGCAGTTATGTGGGATGCTGCAAAGGCAGTTATTAGAGGGAACATAATATCTTATACATCTGCAAGGAAAAGGGCAACAAAGGAACGTATGATGGGGCTAATGTCAGAACTGTCTAAATTTGAACAACTTCATAAACAGCATCCTTCAGAAGACAATTTAAAAAAATTACATGACATTAGAAACCAATTAAATATTCTTCAGACTGAACATATTAAGAAATTGCTGTCCTTTACAAAGCAGAAGTATTTTGAATTTGGGAACAAACCTAGTAGATTATTAGCTCACCAATTAAAGAAGGAGCATGCAGAACGTATAATTAAGGTAATTCGTAACTCCAATGGCCAGTTGATTTATGACACAAAATTAATAAATCAAGCTTTCGCTGAATTTTATGATAAGCTTTATTACTCTGAGAACCCATCTGATTCAAATATACAAACATTTTTGGACTTCTTTACCATCACTGGCAGAGGAGGATAGGGCTTATTTGGATGCTTTACCCACCTCATTAGAAGTACAAAAAACTATCAAGTCCTTGGCATCAGGAAAAAACCCTGGATTAGACGGATTCCCTTCGGAATTCTATAATGCATTTTGGCCTCAAATTGAACCCCTTTTTATGCCAATGGTGAATGATTTCTTTGAGAATGGGAATCTTCCTGAAACAATGAAGACTGCCATCATAACTTTAATTCACAAGATAGATAAAGATGCTACTGAATGTATGTCATATCGCCCAATTTCGCTACTTCCAGTTGATCTTAAAATTATATCTAAACTTCTTGCTAGCAGGCTTGAAAAAATTCTCCCCAATCTAATTCATTCAGATCAGACGGGTTTTGTAAAAGGAAGATATGGTTCAGACAATATTCGTAGACTTTTAAATATAATTGATTATTCAAAATGTAATAACTTAAAAACACTAATTGTATCCCTCGACGCCGAAAAGGCATTTGATAGAATTGAATGGAAATTTTTATTTGCTGCACTAAAAAAATTCAATTTGAGCGATAAATTTATTTTTTTGATTAAAAATTTATACAGCAATCCCTTAGCAAAAATCTGTACAAATAATTTAATGTCTGAAGAAATAGTATTAAAAAAAGGATGTCGCCAGGGGTGCCCATTTTCCCCTTTATTATTTAATTTAGCAATTGAACCTCTTGCTGAAGCTATACGGAGTAGACATGATGTTTCAGGGGTGTGTATTGCAAACACTCTTCATAAGATATCACTGTACGCAGATGATATTTTATTATATTTAACTAAACCCGACCAATCTATCCCTGCAACACTTAGTATTATAAATGACTTTGGCAATATATCAGGTTACAAAATTAATTATACCAAGTCTAATGCCTGCCTATTATCCTCTTCAATTAGTGAAAATCTTTGTAGTATATCACCCTTCACTTGGAGTCAGATGGGTTTTAAGTATCTGGGTGTGGTGATAACATCTAACCTTGAGGATCTGTATAGCAATAACTATCTTCCATTAAATAAAAAAATAAAGGATGACTTAGATTATTGGTCTCTTTTGCCCATCTCTCTCCTGGGAAAAATTAATGTGGTTAAAATGAATGTACTGCCACGCTATAATTATCTTTTTCAATCTCTACCATGCTATTTAAATAAAGCATTTTTCAAAACTTTAAATAAGCAGATAAGCTCCTTTATTTGGAATAACCATCCACCAAGGATTGCTCTTAAAACTTTATGCAAATCAAAAGAAAATGGGGGCCTAGGGCTTCCAGATTTTCAGTTATATTACTGGGCAGCACAAACAAAAAGTATCATAAGCTGGGTACACTCTCGAGACAATGCACAATGGACTGATATCGAGAAACAAGCCATTTACCCATTGTCATTAACATCACTACCCTATATTAATAATATAAAACGGATAAATGGCTGTGTAAAGACATTTGTGATTTATAATATAATGAAAGTCTGGCAGGAAATCAAAAGATTTCGCAGTTTGCACTCAAAAATTTCTATTTTGGCACCTTTGTCCTTTAACCCAGATCTACCATCTTCTATGGGGAACACATTATTTACAAAGTGGAAAGATCAAGGTATTGTCTCTTTTAAGCAAGTTCTTACAAAGGGTACCCTTAAATCTTTTACTGAATTAAAAAGCGAATTTGATATTGACAATAAAGATTTTTACAAGTACTTGCAACTTAGACATTTGATAAATGATCTCCTTGTAAAGGGTCATATCTCACTGGAACTATCTAAATTAGATAACATTCTAGAGAACACGTCAGTACTGAAGGGAAAAATGTCAGAGATATATGCAATTTTAAGAGATCAAGCTGCATCATCATTAACTTCATTAAAAAGCGTATGGCAAAAAGATCTGGGTTGTAATTTTGATGACGAGCAGTGGGATATTATATACAAAAATGTATTTTTTTCATTCTCTAGTAACAAAATAATTGAACAAAATTACTAATTTATACAAAGAATATATTTGACTCCAGTTCATCTTAGTAAGATATATCCTGGTGCATCCCCTTTGTGCAATAGATGCAAGACACACAGGGGCACCATTATGCATATTTTTTGGAACTGTGAAAAATTAAATGAGTTTTGGGATTCTGTACATGAGTTCTCTGTGATGGCCCTGGGGAAAACATATCACAAGACTCCTCTAACATATCTTTTTGGGGTGGACTTAAATGAAACATTAGACTCTGTATTTATAAAAAGGGTAGGTCTGATTTCTTATGTATCTAAGAAATGTATTTTACTGAATTGGAAAAAAGAACAACCACCTACATTCGAATTATTTAAACGTATTATAAATGACACACTAAACATGGAATATTTAACATACAGCTTAAAAAACAAAATCCATATCTTTTTAGAGACCTGGAATATTTTTTTTGATCTATCATGAACCCTTTGACTCACAATATAATTTTTACCCACTGTCAACACAAATTTTTAGATTCCATGTGCTATCACTTTGTTTCAGTTTTAATTTGCTAATACAAACTGGACCTGTTGATGTATGTACTACATTTGTATACTCTGGTACTGTTTAATGTGCAATGATTGTATTGTTTTGTTTATGTTGTAAACTGATAAATAAAAAATTATAAAAAAAAAAAAAAGTGTTGTGTGTGTTTTTTATTTTTTTTTTTTTTTTTCAGAATCATTGCTGCTGTTTTCTAACTTTTCTAACACACAGCTGCAAATTACAGTCCAACTGAATGGCTGAACGCACAAATTTATATGCCCAAAACAGCCTTCATAACAATTGGCTAACACTGCTGTCAGTCAAACTCATCAAGAATTATGCAAAAACACATTTTATTTATTTTGGTTATTTGAGAATATATATAATAGTTCTCTAATTGTGTTAAAATAGATGAAACCATAAATATTTAACAAAATCTTATATTTGTATCCGCTGCATACGCCCCTGCCTCATGTTGTGTCAATCACGTATTCACACTGCCTCTGAAATATGTGTCTATCAAAAAAATAAAAAAAAATAAAAAAAAACATTTTGAGAGGTGTTTTGACAGTTCAGAGCCACCGTACAAGCGAATGCCAAAATCCAGAATAGCGATTGTCAAGTTCATCCAATTCTTCTTAGTCTCACACACAAAGCACCAGTGGTGGGAAGAGTACTGAAAATTTGTACTTAAGCTGAAATAATACTCAATTACAAGTAAAAGTACTAGTGCCAAAACAGTATACTTAAGTAAAAGCACAAAGTACAAAAACTACTCAGAGTACTAGTTACAGTACTTTTTAGCCGGCGATATTTAAATGAACTACCAAAATTTTTTCATTCACATCAAAGATCTATGTGGACGATAGCAACTTTGAATAAAACCCACTTTTATTTTATTGACAAAGTATGTGAATAAGTGGTCATGATACAGGAATTTCTACCTTCATTACCTTGAAAAATATCAATAGTAAAGTACCCATGAATCAGAAGCTACAGCTGACTTCAGTGCTGTGATGTATTTCCAAGTGAAAGGTTGTGGCTAGAAGGGATACAGCTCCGACAGGAAACTAACAATGAAATTTAATTTTCTACCTATTAGATTTTTTTATTTGTTATTAACAGAATTGAATCCAGGAGCAAACAGAATTAATTTCTAGCACAGGGACTCAACATCGGAGTGAGAAGACAGGTCACGTGTGTAAGTTAGGCCTATTTGACTGTGTTTATGACGTCACGGCCGCTCCAGGCCAGCAGGCGCGCAGACGTACACGTGACGAGCACCATTAGCAGCAGCAGAAGAAGAAGACGGAGCGGAAGTTGCGCCATTGCGCGATCGTGCCTTATTCGCGCGTGCAGGAGCCGGTGACCCGCGCTTCGATGATCAGCTTCTAAAGCAGAGTTTCAGAAGAGTTTGTCCCAGCAGCCATGAGGCGGACTAAAGCAGACGTGGAGCGCTACATCTCTTCAGTGCAGAGCGCCTCTCCCTCGCAGAAAACGGTAAGAAGAGCACCACGGGCCTAATGCGTGTGATCCGGTCACTACATTCAAACTCTCCGACAGAAACACCGCCTGCTTCCGTTCAGAAGCACACACACACTCTTCAGCTGGATCTGTGTGAGGGTGCTCATCATATCCGTCTGTGTCTGTGTCACACGGAGCACGAGGAGTGCCTGTAAACCTGCGCTCGTGAACCCACGGACTCGCGCGGCACGCTCCCGTGTTTACATACCGCTTTATAGAATAATATTATTATCATGTGCAAAGTGTCTGAAGGGATTCTCTCTCGAGTGTAGGACGAGGTGGTATATAAGAAAGATGTGCGTCTCAGTCTTGTTTAGTTTGTGATCATCTCAGCACTTGATTATTATTATATATTAAACCTGTGACTGACTCTGGAGTCATCTGTTCCTCTTTTGGAAGTCGTTTTGGATAAGAGCTTCTTATGCATAACCTGTATAATAATATATAATAATAATGAAAATTATAGTTGGGGTTATTATTTGAATTTATCTATTTGCATTTATGCATTTAGCAGACGCTTTTATACAAAGCGACTTACAGCGCATTCAGGATATATCCTTTTTTTTTTTACCTAACAATTTATAGGCTAATTAAATGAGTGCACTTAACAGAGTAAAATAATTCATGAATGCTTTATTTTTAAATAATCTTTTACAGTTTTGGAAATGTTTCTTTCTTCACACAAAGACTTATTTAGGTGATTTTATTACACTAAGCTCTTTCCCCAGAGTCAGATGCACGCTTCACTGTTAATGTTATTATTAAATTACTAGGCCTATTATAACACTGCATTCAGTTTAGAGAGCAAAGGAACCCGCACATTATTTGTTTTGTATTGCTTTTTACCTTCTTCTCTCTAAACTCTATTTCAGGGAATTGTCTATTCTTCTTTTTAGAGTTTATTTTAGGCTATAAAACACAGGCGGCGGTGTCTTATCCTGTTGTGATTAATGTAAAAACGGTAAAAAGACTCTTTTGTGAGTGCGGATCTCGTAGGATACTATGAAAAATAATGTTTAATAAACAGAACTGAATCTGCCGGTGGGGGCGGAGCCACAAACCCGAGGAACGGATTGAGAGCGCGTGCGCACGGATTATGAATCTGTGGGTACGGATTACAAGATCTGAGCGCGCGGATTGGAAATTCGTGGGCACGGTTTATTTAATCCGTGGGCATGATTTGTTAAACCGAGGGAACAGTGTAAGAATTCGTGAGTACGTTTTATAAACCGAGGGGACGGATTGATGACCTCTGTAGTAATATGAAGAAGTGTCCCTCTGCTCAGGACTCTTTCAGAGAGTTTAACCCGATCTTGGATTAGTGCTCGACCGATGTGTGTGTTCTGACAGCTGATGCTGATATCCTGGAGAGCAGGGTGGCTGATATAAAGCTGATATAACAGTATATGCAGCTTCTCAGTGACAGTGATCGCATCGCTCACAGTCGGGTTATCAGCAGAGAACAGCAGAACTTGAGTTTCAGCGCGGGATTAATAACAATTCTACATATTCCCGCAGGTTCTGTGTTTATAACGCGATGACAGATGAAGGGATGTATCATTAGCACGTGCTTCTGAGTCTTGAGAACTCACTCGCGCGCGCTCATGTTCTGTCTGTCCACAGATCGCGGGGGAGAGATGAGCTCTCGTGCCTCCGTTGGTAAAAAAAATAAATAAATAGCCATCAGCATCGAGTGTTTCACTATCAGCGATGAGGAGCGTTGAGAAAAGAAACCTCGTAGAGGAGGCTAAGCCCTCGCCTTCTGACAGATTCACCTAATCATATCAAATAAAGACGTAATTACGTGATATTGTGTCGTCAACACTTTATTTATATAGCGCTTTATACAAAACAACAACAAAAAGTTTCTTCTCCCACCTTCTCCCTCCCCTGAGCTGATAATGTACCAAATATGGGGGCGTGGAGTGGCCACCACGAATATAATATAAAGGCTGTGGGAAACACTGGAGATTGAATATATTTGATCAACAACAGATTTACCAAGCTGTCATTCAAACGGTATATATACACATATAAAAGTAGCACAACAGGCAGCTCTCTTTTAAAACACAGAAGTTAAGAAGGGATGGATGTTTGCTTTAAAAAATGATAGGTAAAGTGAAATTATATTATTTTGCTGTAATAAAAATCGGAAGGGATCCTCAGACCAACACAGTTAGTGTGCCTCTATTTTTAAACCGATAATAATAAAAATAATAATAATCGGCAGAGATCCCCAGACCAATACGATTAGTGTGCCGCCTCTATTTTAAAAAACCCAGGAGCCGCCACTGTTCAGGTGCTGCCGCTCTCAAACACACCCCCAAGCGCCGTCAAGATAAAAGTCCCGCCTCGAACGCATCGACCAAACAGAAAAACTTATCGGCCCATGCAATATTTGAAAAATGCCAAATATCGGCTGATATATCGGTCGACCACTAATCTTAATCTTGTGCTCTGCCAACGTCATATCATTATCCTGAGTGCTGATAAGTCCTAAACTACGCAGCTAGGTCTTCAGATGCTGCTTCTGTTCTACACAAGTATGTTAATTACACAAGATCAAGTTCAAGTTGAGCTTTATTGTGTGTGCATGCAGTGGAACGAGTCGTGCCTCACAGGACCACACTGCTACATAAATACAGACATACAGCAATGAAGTAAAACAGTATAAACCTATACACAACTAACCTACTGACAGATTCTGACTATATATAGAAGTTTACCTGTACATAAACTAAAAAATACAAACTATACGAAAGCTTCACATAATACTGTACACAATAAGATACAGTGTTAATGACTCACACAGTTTGATTTTGTGGGCGAGGTTCAGTTCCCATCATGCACCTCATCTCAGAGCGCTAGTTGTGTATTGTGTGTGTTATTGTGTGTAGAGTGTTTCAGTTAGTGTGTGTTAACAGATGTGCATTTATTCAGCAATATTTAAAACAGCCGAGTTCATTTTTTAGGATTCTCTGATGAATAGAAAGATCCAAAGGTCAAGGATGCTTTAAATTTGTTCAAAAGTGATGATAGAGATATTTATGTTACAAAAGATTTCTATTTCAGATAAATGCTGTTTTAATTAACCTTTTATTAATCAAAGAAACCTTAAGAAATCATTTACTCTTCAACAATAATAATAAACACTTTTCAACAATAATAATATTAATAATAAGTGTTCTTGAGCAGCAAATTAGAATATTAGAATGATTTCAGAAGAAGCATGTGACTGAAGTAATGATGCAAAAAAAAAAAAAAAAAAAAAAATCAGCTTTTGCATTTTAAAATATAATTCAAGCTGGAAACAGTTATTTTGTATATAGTATAGTATATTGAATAGTAGCAGTTTTTGCTGTGTTTTGGATCAGATAAATGGAGTCTTGGTGAGCAGAAGAGACTTCTTCAGTAAAAGGTTTTAGAATCACTGGACTCCCAGCATGATGTAGTTATTGTGATGGTGTGTGTGCTGACCCTGGGTCTGTGTTTCTGCAGAGGCCACTCAAAGGATTCCTGTTTGCTAAGCTGTACTTTGAGGCTAAGGAGTATGAGCTGGCTAAAAGGTAGGCTGGTCTCTGCTCTTGCTGATTTGTCTGGTGTCTGGTTCCTCTCGGATGAGCTGATGTTTCTCTCTCACACACTTCAATGGCAGACATGTTTTCGGAGTATCTGACCATCCAGTCCGAAGGATCCTAAAGCGCACAAGTTCCTCGGGCAGCTGTTTGAGCGTGACGGCGAAACAGACAAAGCTGTGGGATGTTACAAGGTTTGGACTCTCCTCGTCTGCTCTCACATGTTCTCCGATTGCATGCTCTTAAAACACACTCTTCAGCTTTTGAGCTTATTGTGATCATGCATAAATCATAGGGCTGGAATACATATCCATGTAATAGTGTTGTCAAATATCTGTTTTGCAATAGTATTTTGATAGAAATATTTTAAGTTGTTTGTGCAGTCTGGATGCACTGCTAACAGGTTGTTTTCTCTCTGACACACTGCTGTCTGTGTTTTAATGAAGCGTGAAGTCTAAATGTTCATTTATACGTGAGCAGCTCATCATCGAATGCCTTCAGCATCTCAGAGCAACTCTATTTGCAACAAATCATTTAAAGAGAACTGGAAATAAGGGCTGTTCTCATCTGTTATGCAGAGTTTAAAGTTCTCCGGCACCGTGCCAGATTTCAAAATAATCATACATTTTAAAAAATAAAATCTTGTTGATTGATATCACTTTAGAGTCCATGAGTTCACCTGCTAATGGTATGAGAGGAGCAGCTTTCACTCTCACCAAACTAACATTACTAGCCAATCAGAATGTGTTGCTCTTATTAACACCAGACGTGTATAATATAGTATCCAAAGCAGAGTCTCACACCTGATGAATGGAGAAGTGTGACAAAAAGCTGTGAGGCGCACTGGTCAAAGATGTCCATCTAGAGCATATTTACATAGAAAAGCTCATTATAAAGCGTCTGTAAACAGCTCATAGTAATCACGTCATCTCCATAAGAACCATGGGATGGCCAGAACATATTCACTCTGAATATATTAATGGTAATTCACCAGTGAAGACTGTATGTGTGGAAGGGGTTAAACTCTTCCTCTGCATATGCTGTGAATGTGAATTAACGTTCATCTGGAAACACAGTGTGCATTATCTTACTAGATTTGTAATGTAAATCATTTATAAACCTTTGCTAAAACAGGAGAATACATCAACCATGTCTAAATATGCCATGTATTGTAACATCGTGATTTCAAAATAAAAGTTTCTGCATGTGGCCAAATATTAAAATTTAATGGATTGAAACATCGTTTAATCACGCTGTAAAGTGAAACGTCACCAGGCCCTCTGCAGGTGTTTGTTTTAATACATAATGGACTTGGTTATGTTCACATTATGTGTAGACATATTACATTATGTATTTTAACAGTGTTGTTCAGCACAATCATGTAATTTCTTGGTTTTGATATTTTATTTGAACCAATTATTATTGCCTCATCGTTAGTTTATATATAAATAGTCATACTAAAGCCTGGTTTTCCCTCAGGTCTGTTTGTGTTACTAAAAAATACCAGATTACTCAATTGTCAAAATAATCAGTAGATTACTTGATTGAATACATTAGTTACAGCCCTAGATTAGTTAAAATATTTCTAAATACAACTGCATTGTTTTACTTTTTGTAATTAAGACAAATATTGTCATTGAAAATTTGTATTTTGATTCTTTCTTTCTTTTTCATAAAAAGAAAAAAACAACAATGTAGCAGAAGATAACCATTCGTTTTAACACAGGGAAAAACTAATTTACATAATGAAAGAGTTTTGTTTTCGATTTGAATTATTTCATTAAAAAAAAAAAGAAGCTTTCTATGGCTATATTTGTCACGTCTGTGTGTTGACTCTTAGCGCTCGGTGGATCTGAAATCCGGCTCAGCACGATCTGGTCCTGAAGGTGGCGGAGCTGCTGTGCAGTAAACCTGAGCACGACAGTCGAGCCGAGTTCTGGGTGGAGAAAGCGGCCAGGCTTCTGCCGGGACACCCCGGCCGTCTTCAATCTGAGGGTGAGTGTGAGCTAAAGAGCTGCAGATGTCTGCTGTGCTGCATCTCACACGTCCTCGTCTGCCGCAGGAGAAGCTTCTGAGCGCTCAGAGCGGCTCTAACCAGCTGTACGAGCTGCTGCAGGCGGAGCTCAAGCTGCGGCCCGCCGACACCTACATCAACCAGAAGCTGGTGCAGCTCTACAGCGCCGAGGGCCGGCTGGAGGACGCCGTCAAACACTGCCTGGCCGTGGAGAAGGCCGGCGTGCTGAGACACTGTCTGGAGTGGTACCAGCTGTTGGTCAGCACCCTGCAGGTACAGCATCGTCCTTCCTCACGCCAGCGTCTCAGATGTGTTTGCATCACTGAGAGTTCCTCGCTGTAAATGAATGGACTGAATCTCTTTCCTTGACACGTGTTATGTAAATTTGAGCATTGTTTTTTGGGTTTCCGACATCATGACTTGTTTTTTTTTCAGTAAATGCTCTTGGTTGTTTTGCGTTATGTATGTTTTCATGCTTGTTTATCTTGAAAGGTTTCAGTGACTCATGGGAAGTAATGTTCCTGATAATCTGACTCTCCTCTGATCTGTGTTCCTGTACTGTGTAATCCATAGCGCTTCACTCTGCTGTATTTCAGGAGTACCTCTGTCAGCCGAGCGGCGTGTCGAACGAACAGGCGTCACGCAAGTTTCACAAAGAGCTGCTACTGGCTCAGTGCAGCCGTGTGAGACTGACGCTGGCGCTGAAGGGCTGTGAGGAGAGCACCGCTGCGATCTGGAGGTACACCACTGACCGTTAGCACACCACAATTACAGTTACTCTACTTTGAAATGACTCACACACTGAACCTTTAGCTACTGAATGCGTTTGGCCAAAGTATGTTTGGGAGGACTGAAGTCATTGACCGAAACACTGATATGAATATGAACACACATTAAAGGGGTCATGAACTGAGAAACCAAAATTCTCTCTTGATCTTTTGACAAATAAGAGGTCATTGTGCTATAAAAACATCTTGTAAGTTTCAGAAACTCAAAAGTTTCTCGTTAGTCTAAAAATGGCTTACATTGAAGGCAGTCTGCCAAAACACAGCTTGTGGAATGTTTTACTCTGATCATGTAACAGTGTGAATGAGCACTGCCTCCGCAGATGATCAACACCTGCTTCTACAGCACTGCCTGTTTAGTCCCGCCCACCGATTCTACAGCACCGCCTGTTTAGCCCCCGCCCACCGATTCTACAGCACCGCCTGTTTAGAGCACCACCACCCCGATTCTACAGCACTGCCTGTTTAGCCACGTCCACCGATTCTACATCACTGCCTGTTTAGCACCGCCCACCGATTCTACATCACCGCCTGTTTAGCACCGCCCACCGATTCTACATCACCGCCTGTTTAGCCACACCCACTGATTCTACATCACCGCCTGTTTAGCACCGCCCATCGATTCTACATCACTGCCTGTTTAAGCACCGCCCACCCGATTCTACAGCACCGCCTGTTTAGCACCGCCCACCGATTATACAGCGCCGCCTGTTTAGCACCGCCCACCGATTATACAGCACCGCCTGTTTAGCAACCGCTCACCGATTATACAGCGCCGCCTGTTTAGCACCGCCCACCGATTCCACAGCGCCGCCTGTTTAGCACCGCCCACCGATTCTACAGCGCCGCCTGTTTAGCACCGCCCACCGATTCTACAGCGCCGCCTGTTTAGCACCGCCCACCGATTCTACAGCGCCGCCTGTTTAGCACCGCCCACCGATTCTACAGCGCCGCCTGTTTAGTCCCGCCCACCGATTCTACAGCGCCGCCTGTTTAGCACCGCCCACCGATTCTACAGCGCCGCCTGTTTAGTCCCCCTCCCACCGATAGCACCGCCCACCGATTCTACAGCGCCGCCTGTTTAGCACCGCCCACCGATTCTACAGCGCCGCCTGTTTAGCACCGCCCACCGATTCTACAGCGCCGCCTGTTTAGCACACGCCCGCACCGATTCTACACAGCGCCGCCTGTTTAGCACCGCCCACCGATTCTACAGCGCCGCCTGTTTTTAGCACCGCCCACCGATTATACAGCGCCGCCTGTTTAGCACCGCCCACCAGTTTCTACAGCACCGCCTGTTTTTTAGCACCGCCCACCAGTTATACAGCACCGCCTGTTTAGCACCGCCCACCGATTTTATAGCACTGTCTGTAGTGTTTTTATGAGAGAGGTGAACACACAAGTCTACACAGAAACCAGATGATAAAGATACTCCGAATTCATTTTTAAATGAAGTTCTAAACCGTGTCAGTACGAACTTCGTTTTATTACTGAATCGTTTACAAAACAAGGCACAATTTGATGCTGGATTTTCAGAAAGAATGAAGCTAAAAGACGATGTTGTGTGACTATATTGAATCCGACAGTAATGTCACGATTTATATTTGTGATCACACTTGCTTTGTCTGGTAAACAGATCGTTTGATGTGTATTTGAGTTATTTATTGCATTTTTGACCTCTGTGGATGTGTTTTTTTTATCTCGTCGTTGGTCTTTGTTGCGGTGCAGTTTTGACTGTGCGATGCAGGATCTGAAGAACACGGCCACAAACACGATGGATGAGCTGGCGCAGGTGTTCACGGAGATGAGGGCTCACCTGTACCTGTACGCCGGGACGCTGCTGCTGAAGAGGGCGCAGGACGGGGCGCAGCAGTGGAGGGCCGTGCTGGATCTGGCCGCTCTCTGTTATCTCGTATCTTACCAGGTACGCCGCTTCCTCTTCCTCACGCGCTCGTGCCGTGTGATCCTCCTCCTTACAGGGTCTCATCCGCTTCTCCCTTAGGCTCCGAGACCCAAAGCTAGGAGCTTCAAGAATGAGCAGGCGTCCCATGAGCCTCTGAAGCTGCTGGCCTGTGATCGTCAGAGTCAGGCGGGTCACATGCTGCTGAACCTGAGCTGGGACGTGGAGCAGCTGCTGAAGGATGTGGTGGAGGTGTTCGGGAACCGGAGCGGCCCGGGCCGTCTGTTTGACCAGCTGTTCGACGCACAGACGCAGGAGCAGCGCTCTTTCATCTGCAACGATGACATCCACAACCTCAGCGTACACCCGCCCAAAGCTGCCGATCTGGCCAAGTGGGACAGCGGTGAGTCTGACGGGAGCATGAGTGAGTGTGTTGGGTCTGCTGTAGATGCTGATGCTGTGTGTGTGTGTGTGTCACAGGAGCGGTGATGCTGCACGCGGGGGATCTGCAGCAGCTGGCTTGGCTCGGCCTGCAGTGGGCGCTAATGGGTCAAAGAGTGAGTCTGCAGGACTGGCTCAAGCAGCTCTTCCCTCGCCTCACGCTCGAGACCTCCAAACTGGACACCAACGCACCGGAATCCATCTGCCTGCTGGACCTGGAGGTGCGTTCACTGCTTTAGCTTCTTCCACAGAGGAAGGTGTTGGTCTGTGTGAAACAGGAACAGGTCTGTCGCCAGTGTTTGCTGCTGTCAGTCTGTGCAGAGGTTCATTCGTGTCTGATGATTGTGTCAGGCTGCTGCTGTAAGTGACAGGGCTTTCTCAAGTACTTTCTTGTAATTAATACAGTAATTTAAAGGGATAGTTCAGCCAAAAATGAACATTTGCTGTTCTCATCTTCAAGCTATCCAAGATGCAGGGGACTGTTTTCTTCAGTAGAACAGTAAAGAAGAAAAACTGAAACTATGCTCCTTGGTGAGTCATAAAATGCAAGTCCGTGGCTGCCCGATATTGAGAGCATCACAGGCATTTAATGAATCACCAAGGAGTTTCCACAGTTTCTTCTGAAGAAAAACAGTCACCTGCATCTTGGATGGCCTGAGGAATAAACCGCGAGCTTTCATTTCTGGCTGAACTATCCGTTAAGTATCTGTAGTTGTGTAATCCAGTAAAGCTCCAACTAACATGCAGGATTGCCATGGAACTTCAACAGCCTGCTGATCAGTTATCTAGAAATCTAGCTTCTTTCTGTCAAGTCACGTGTGTTTCAGCAGCGCTTTATACTAGGGCTGTTTGATTAGGCCAAAATTCATCAACCTGATTATGAGTGGGCCATATGACCAAAACATTATATGAGAGAGTAGATAGTGATACATCAAATATATTTTCTGTGTAAATAAGGTTGGTATGACGTCTACATTTGAGGGTCCGGCGAATTTATACAAATCTCAATACCACAGCAGAATACTACGGTAACTAATATTAGTAAAAATAATAATGAATAATCACTAACCCCCACATTTTGACAAAATTTGACAAAGCTTGTGTGTTAGGGCTGCACGATTATTGTCGATTATTCCCTTGAAATTGTAATTGCGATTATTAATTACAATTGTCACAGTTCACATTGAACGTTATTTATACCATTTTTGATGCAACTGAGTGCCGTATTTTTATATGAAAATAAACAAGCTGAAAACACTAACTGAGAAACTTTAGTGCTTTTCTATAGTATTAAGCCTTACGTCACTAATACGTTGGATTGGTTTCTTTGAATTATAAAAAAGTATGAATGGTATTATAGTATTAAACTAAAATTTAAATAATTGAAAGTAGGGCTGGGCGATATATCGCATGTTATTGTCACGCGCATTTCGTCAGTAAAGCCGGTTCCCTAATTAGCGCTAAATCGCCATCACCTGCTTTCAAATGGAGCGGCATTTAATATACAGAGCCGTAGGTCACTGAAAAGCTACGCAATATCGCGTTGATTATCGAAGGCGATTCATCTGCGATAATGAACACGATATTGCGTAGCTTTTCAGTGATCTACGGCTCTGTATATTAAATGCCGCTCCATTTGAAAGCAGGTGATGACGATTTAGCGCTAATCAGGGAACCGGCTTTACTGACGAAATGCGCGTGACAATTGCATGCGATACATCGCCCAGCCCTAATTGAAAGACTGTTAAGTAACTCTTAACAAGTAGAAAGAAAAAGACACATCTTAAGCACGCAGAATAACATAATTGGACTTTGAACGATTACGTAATTGTGGCATCCATAATTGTGATCGCGATTAGAAATCTGATTAATTGTGCAGCCCCACATGTATTTGACTGGTGTTTAGGTGCACACTTTGAGCTAACAATTGACTTAACATGTCCGTGTTCCGTCTCTGAGTGCATGCAAAGAAATCCTCCTTAGGAACTGGGCTAGTTCTCTTTTGCTCTAAAAAAAAATCAATAAATCTAATACACTTTAATGAATAGCACATCCCATTTTGCCAATTTCACATTACATGATTTTACTGATTTGCATGTGAATTTGGGCTTTTATGGAGGAACGAAAGAGCAGTGCTGGAAAGGGGTTGAAATGGGGCACAAGAATCATTTTATTGCGATTACTGTATTTTCATAATCGTTGGAGGCTGAAATCGAAACCGTATTTAAAGTAATTGCACAGTCCTACTTTATACGATACAGATTTTTTTCAAAGCTGCTTCACAGAGAAGCAGGAAAATAGTCAGTGTTGCAAGCATAATCAAACAGGAGACATTCTGTAGAGCTGCTTTACAGCAGAATTTGAAGACAATAGTGTCATTATTCAGCTAAATTTAATTCATTTTTTTTTGTCCTCTGAGTGTTTAAGTGCAGTTAAATTGATAATATTACTGATATTAAGTGCCTATTAAATCCCAGCTGAGCAAGTGAAGCAGGTAAAGTGTCTCGACCCATGCTACGACGTGTGTCCCATCTGACTGCATGAGGGCACACAGGACACATTGGTCTGGGCTGTGATGTAGATCTCTGTGTGTGTGTTGCAGGTGTTCGTGTGCGGCGTGGTGTTCTGCAGTCAGGCGCAGCTGCAGGAGCGTGTGAAGATGGCGTCCTGCTCTCAGCCGCACGAGCCGCGCTGTCCTCCGCTGCACATCATGAAGCTGCTGTCCTCAGACAGACAGAGAGAGTGGTGGGACGCCGTCTACAGCCTGATTCACAAGAGAGCGCAGTGAGTGACTCCTCGAGCTCTGTGTGTGTGTGTGTGACGTCATGTGTTCCTGACTGCTCTGTGTGTCTCTCAGGCCCGGGACGTCTGCTAAACTGCGTCTGGTCGTTCAGCATGGTCTGGGCACGCTGCGCGCCGGAGAGAAACACGGCCTTCAGCCGGCGCTGCTCATACACTGGGCTAAACATCTGTCTGACGCGGTATGTGCCCTCGTCACCTGATGTCTTACACTTCATTTCTTACATCCATCGCAGGCAGCAGCTCATGTTCAAACGTTTTTGTCACAAAATGATTCCTAGTTTTTGACTGCAGTAGTTTTGGACACATTTTAGAGTTCTAGTAGCAGTTTCTGCAGCAGTTTCTCTTTCTTTAAAAAGTCTTTATTTGCCCTTCACAAATTAAGTTTACATGCACTCCTTTATCAGTAGTTTTATCTTGCTTTCAAATATAAATATCTAAACATCCTTAAATCAAGATACCCTTACTGGGGATGCAAAATGAAGTCGATTCGGAGTTGATTAAAGCAAGATAGTCATGTGCATCTTGTCAGTAAAGCCGGTTCTGTGATTAGCAGTAAATCTCCGTCACATGCTTTCAGATGGAGCAGCATTTATTACACAGAGCCATAGTTCACTGACAAGCTATGCAGTATCGCGTTCATAATAAATCAATCAGTCACATGCGATTTATCATGCAGCCCTAACAAGATCAAATATCTGTCAGTGGGGAATGAGAACAGGCTTTGCCTTTGAATCAAGTTGATTTTTGTGAGCCTGTAGGCAGATATTTGTTTGTTTTAATCATAAACGCAATTACCCACAAATTTTTCTGGAAAACAAGACTTCTCTCTTAAAGGTGCACTTTGTAAGTTTTGACTCTTCTTAAGCCAAAAAAATAACATGTTTGTAGATTTTTAGGAAACATGTTACTTTTACATAGCTGTTTCTCTGAAAAACATTGCTATAGCCAGTATTTCTACT
Source organism: Cyprinus carpio (assembly GCF_018340385.1). Lineage (NCBI taxonomy): Eukaryota > Metazoa > Chordata > Actinopteri > Cypriniformes > Cyprinidae > Cyprinus > Cyprinus carpio. The sequence goes on from NC_056605.1 coordinate 985,785, forward strand.
CTGAAATGTGCATTTCGGGCAGATTCCGGGTCAGGATTGCAGTACCTGTTTCAACAGCTAGCTGGCAATATTACAGACTGCACAATGCTCTATGAGCAGAGTTACATTAAAACACAGTAAATCCACTCATCAGATTACAGTGTAAGGCTCGTCGCGTGTCCTCAATCTGGCAAACCCGCGCATGAGCGTCGGGTCTGAGTAGGGCTCTCTCCATTATTTTGAATTTGGACTGCAGTACCCATATTAACCACTAGCTGTCGATCTTACATACTGCACCTTTAACGTTGTTTTCTTTCGTCATGACTTAATAGATTGATAAAGATTTTATTTTGATTTGATTCTCTAGACATTTACACTGGAAAACAAGACAAATATGGGGATTTATTATTTGTTTTTTTTTTTTGCTGCTGTGATCAGCAGATCAAAATTTAATTTCCTTATTCTAGGGTTTGGGAGCAGAGCTATTTAATGGAGATTTGCTGGAAGTATTTTTGCACTTTAATGCACCCTTTAATAGCTCTCATTGTGTTTCTCTCCATATATTTAATCTAGCATACATATTAATGTGTTTTGTTCCCCTTTAGTTTTATTCATTTCATTTCCTTTAGTTGGTCTTAAGAAGAACTCGAGGTGTTAAATGGGCCTTCATCAGAGCTGCAGAAGGCCAGCAGTAAGAGAGTGTGTGTGTGTGTGTGTGTGTGTCAGGGTGAGCGGGTGAACTCTTACTACGATCAGAAGGACTACGCTGGCCGCAGTGTGCACTACTGGAGGGTTGTGCTCCCCCTGCTGGAGAAGGTGCGACACAAGCGCAGCATCCCTGAACCCCTGCAGCCCATGTTCATGCACTTTCAGAGCAGAGACATACAGGTATCTCCGTTACTTCAGTCCTTTAGCTTGTTTTCTGTTATCGTGTCCTCTCTAATGGTCTTTTGGACGTTAGCCTTCTCAGGTGCGAGTGTATGAGGAAGATGCCATCATAAGCATCGCCACACTCCTTGACATCGAGGGCAACACTGAGGAGGCGATCTCAAAGCTGGAGCAGCTCAACAGCACATCGTCTAACTGGCATCTGGCGAAGGTAAAGGCACAGTCACACTGACTCATCCACAGCTCCATCTGACAGAGCTAGCTCTGTGTCTGAACTTTTGACGTGACTCATGTGTTGCTCGTCAGATCTATCAGAGGCTGTCGGAGGAGGCAGGGAACGGGCTTGAGGAAACTCAGGGCAGGTGCGCAGACTTCCTCCTGAAGTTCAGGAAATACTTGACCAAGATTTATCAGGCCAATGCAGAGGATTTGGAGAAGGTATGTGACCCTGACTCCCTCGTATGGTCTCTGTGCTGCTCTCTTATTTACACAAGTGACCATTACAGGAAATGGTCCAGATTTTAGTGCTGTTAGTATCCAAACTGTCAGAGTCTGTAGGGCTTAAAAGATGCTTTCCAGAAGCACTGTATTCCTCCTGTTCACTCTGATCGAAGAATTCAAGATTATGCTTAAGTTACAGGTTTGACTCATTGATGAATCCATCAGAGCAGATGCTGAAAGTCTGAACTCTCTGACTGAGCTGCATGTTTTCTTTCAGTGATGTCCGTCTGAGTGTAGTTAAGAACTTAACCCTGCTGTTGCATGGTTTTACCTGCACTTGAACATGGACTTGAGGAACTTGTGGACACCCATGTTGAGTAATCACAATCACCGAAACGAAACTAATATACTATGATGGGCTGTTCAAACACACAACCATATGGAGAGGAGGATTGAGAATCAGAGGAAATGCTCATGATGTTTAACGAGAAGGAGAAAACCTTGCTGTGTGTGTTGAGAAAGAAGTCTTTTGTAATTGATCTGCTACTTAGGATATTGTCGTGAGGACAACTAGCGCTTTGTAATCACATTTCCATGATGTATACAGATGTGGCCTTTGAGAATGTGCGCTCAGAGGGAGAGGATCACGCGTGACCACGGTGTGGCACGCAGAACCACAGGGAACGCTCAAGCACAGGAAAGATATGATCAGCAGGGGGCAGGCATGTAACATACTGGACTGAAGTGGTTGTTGTTATTGCTATACTAAAATGCTGGACTTTTTTTGTGATTTTAATGATTATTTTAAAAGTTGGCTGCTTTTGAGGCATGTCAAGCTCGTTCAGTGGCCTCGTTTCGCTTCGACGGCTTTCGGCCTCACCCTGCTTCATTCTACTACATTAATAAATCATTAGCTCATACATGAACTAGGGTATGGGCGATATCTTATCGTTTGCGATAATACCGGTTGTCAAATTCTCCCCACGATAAGAATATAAAAAGTCTTCCCGTGATAATGATAAAAAATCTAGTTGTTTTTACACTAAAATTGGTGTTGTGCGACTGTGTGGAGTGATGTGAAGGAATGCGGACCTGTGAAATTTTATTTAGAGCAGGTCCTCCTACAATCTGGAACAGGTTTGGATAACACTGTACAGTGCGACAAAAAACCAGTCCTGAGCCTTAAGTAAATGTACTACAGTAGCACGTGTGCCCACTAAGCAGGATAGTTTTACCATTTCCCATGGTAACGCAATGTCCGATATCAAAATCGTTTTTACAAACCTGTTGTCCAACAAAGATATTATTCATTGACGTGCTTTTTCACCATATTACAGGGCTCCAAACTTCGACTAAAACAGTCGCATTTGCGACCATAAATATTAATTTGCGAGTGAGGTTTTTGCTGAGGGATCGCCACCCGCCGAAAAGCTCCTCAGGATTTAACCGCTAAAAAAGTTTTCTCAGGCGGATCAGTCGCATTTGCGACATTTTAGCAGAGCCCCGTCTGTGATAAAAAGTTTTCGAACTCGGGTGATAAAACGAACTCGGGCCCGAAGGTTAATACACAACTACACCGAGTGTGGACCTGCCGCGTGTACAACAGCTTTCAGCCGAGATCGGCCCATAGAGAAAAAAAGCCGTCTGTCAGCCAGAAGTGTTTTGTAGAGTCGGCGCGGCTCTGTTCCATTATCTTCTCACCGATGCCGAGACTGAACCGACAGAGACGCATTTCAGCCAGAATCAGCCCGAGTGTTATTGCTATCTGGGTATATATTTACATGTTATAACTTAAACATTTGAATGTAATGCCTTTTTTCCCTAATTGTTTTGCGATCAAATCTTTTGTTATGTTCACGTATTAAACTGAGACGATGCGCATCAAAGTTTTAGTGGAAACAGAGAGTTTCAGACAGTCCTCATCTCTGCCGCACATCAGTGCTGCCGCACACAGTCTGATAAACGCAGCTCCGCTGTGCAGCGAGAGAGACATGACGGAGACGGAAGAAGGGAAAGTGCAGAAAATACAGCGTCTATTTCGTGCACAACTTGAACAAACTAGAACAGGTAAAGCTGTCAGCTGTGTGGATATTGGCAATATCGCAAGGTGCGATCTTTTAAAAAAATTACTAATATGGCTTCTTCTAAACAAGATCTTGGTCTGTGTTCTATTAATGCGTGAACTTCATTATTTGAAGTGCAATTGCCGTCCAGTAATCGCAAGAAGCTCTGTGCTTTCTAACTTTTTAATAAAAAGTACCAGCTTTAAAATTATTCCGAATTCATAACGAAATTCAAACAATACAGTTTTGGCGCTCCTTAATGCGGCAGGCGCGGTCGCTTTAGCGCCTCAGTTCAAGGGCAGGTGAACCCATTTAATCTTTCTCTTTACTAATATAGAACATAGTGAACATGAATTAACATCAAAAGGTAGGCTAGTGTGTACAGCTCACAACACCCTATTTTGGGTAAAACTAGGAAAGATAATACTTTTCTCTAAAAAAACAGGATTCCCTAAATTATCGTCATTGATATCGTTATCGCAGTAAATATCAGAAATTATAATAATACATTTAATGTAATTTTTTCTATATAATAAATCTGCAAACGTCTTGGGACTGGGGAGACAAGTTGCTCAAGTTTAGGAATAGGAATGTTGTCCCATTCTTGTCTAATACAGGCTTCTAGTTGCTCAACTGTCTTATGTCTTCTTTGTCGCATCTTCCTCTTTATGATGCGCCAAATGTTTTATATGTGTGAAAGATCTGGACTGCAGGCTGGCCATTTCAGTACCCGGATCCTTCTACGCAGCCATGATGTTGTAATTGATGCAGTATGTGGTCTGGCATTGTCATGTTGGAAAATGCAAGGTCTTCCCTGAAAGAGACGACGTCTGGATGGGAGCATATGTTTGTTCTAGAACTTGGATATACCTTTCAGCATTGATGATGCCTTTCCAGATGTGTAAGCTGCCCATGCCACATGCACTCATGCAACCCCATACCATCAGAGATACAGGCTTCTGAACTGAGCGCTGATAACAACTTGGGTTGTCCTTGTCCTCTTTAGTCCGGATGACATGGCGTCCCAGTTTTCCAAAAAGAACTTGACCACAGAACAGTTTTCCACTTTGCCACAGTCCATTTTAAATGAGCCTTGACCCAGAGAAAACCCCTGTGCTTCTGGATCATGTTTAGATATGGCTTCTTTTTTGACCTATAGAGTTTTAGCCAGCAACGGCGAATGGCACGGTGGATTGTGTTCACCGACAATGTTTTTCTGGAAGTATTCCTGAGCCCATGTTGTGTTTTCCATTACAGTAGCATCCCTGTATGTGATGTAGTGCCGTCTAAGGGCCCGAGATCACGGGCATCCAGTATGGTTTTCCGGCCTTGACCCTTACGCACAGAGATTGTTCCAGATTCTCTGAATCTTTGGATGATATTATGCACTGTAGATGATGATAACTTCAAACTCTTTGCAATTTTTCTCTGAGAAACTCCGTTTCTGATATTGCTCCATTTTTCGCCGCAGCATTGGGGGAATGGTGATCCTCTGCCCATCTTGACTTCTGAGAGACACTGCCACTCTGAGAGGCTCTTTTTATACCCAATCATGTTCCCAAATGACCTAATAAGTTGCAAATTGGTCCCTCAGCTGTTCTTTATATGTACATTTAACTTTTCCGGCCTCTTATTGCTACCTGTCCCAACTTTTTTGGAATGTGTAACTCTCATGAAATCCAAAATGAGCCAATATTTGGCATGACATTTCAAAATGTCTCACTTTCAACATTTGATATGTTACCTATATTCTATTGTGAATAAAAAAAAAAAAAAAAATAAAAAAAAAGTTTATGAGACTTGTAAATTATTCCATTCCTTTTTTACTCTCAATTTGTACAGTGTCCCAAAGTTTTTGGAATCGGGTTTGTATTTATTTTTTTTTTCTGGATATTTTGGTTGATATTCTGTTTGTATACGTTAAAATAAATTTGCCATAAAAATTATAGACACACAATTAATAAAAAAGCTTGCAAACTTACAAAAGTCAGTAGGGGATCAAATAAATATTTTCCCCTCTGTATAGATTTGAAGATGTGAAATGTTATTTCCAGTCATTTATTATACAGTGAATAAAACCGCTTGTGAATAGTCAATTCATGTTATTTATCTCAGAAAAGAGGTTAATGCTGTTTTGAATTAAATACATGTGAAGAATGAAAGGTTGGACGGCACAGATGTTTTTTTGCGGAGTAGTAGGCTAGCTTAGGTGGTGGAATTTTCATACTAATTAACGTTATTCAAGCAATATACTGCCTTTATTCTCCAAAATACAATAAATGTAATCTTGTATTGCTAATACCTTCTGGGTGTTTAACTCCATAATATATATTTTTTATTTTTGCAAAATATTATGACTTTATTCTCATAAACCTATATTTATTTTACGTGGCACTAAAACACTATCGTAGATCTCGTCTGGGTGTTTAACTGCCGAATGTTGTTCCTTGTGCCACCTGGTGGATATTGTGTGAAGCACAACAATGTTTTAAAAAATCTGAAAAAGCTCCTGCAGGGAGCTCTGTGATCATGCTCGATTAGTTGCATGCTGCCGCAAGAAAGAAATTCGCATTCTTAATGGCCACATCTGTTTTATATTATAATTATAATATTGTGACATAAATGTTTGCTAATGGCGCACCGCTGGCATGTTTGTATGTGTTTGTGAAGATACCTGTATCTATGGAGGAGGTGATGGATTTGTTGAATGAGGTCAACCAGCAGCTTGTTGGTGAGGTGGATGAAGACCAGGGGGACTATCCTGTGACATCCAGCCCCGGTCAGCCCGCTGAAGGCCATGTTAAATTCTCCACTCCTTCCTCGTCCAAGAGTGTCATGTCACCGTCCAAAAGATCTGTGGTATGTTAAGTTCTGCTGTTTCTGCTCAAACTCTGCGTGCTGTTTACTGTTGCTGATTGTCTCTGTCTCCCTCCTGCAGTTCTCCCCCAAAACACCACCTCTCTGGGTGGAGGACCAGAAGTCACTGCTGCAGAAGTTATGCCAGCAGATCGAGGCCTTGAAGGTCAGTCCAACATCAACAGCCTGCAGAAGAATCATTTAGTTTCTCTGCTTTTGCTTTTCCACAGTGTGAATTTACCTTCTGGGCATTATTTTTATATATGATTTTATTATGGAAGCTTATTTATTTTAATTATAACTTTTGACATTTTAATTGAATGAGCACATGACAAACATTTTGTGTAGAGAATTAGGGGAGAGTTGTAGTCTAGTTCAGAGCCAGACTGAAGGATGTTGAATGCCACTGGAGAGCGTACACTAATACACACACGCTTTAGCTGAGATATCCGTTATACTCATCAATTGACTCATAAAAGAAAAAACACATTAAGTTTAAAGAGGTCATATGATGCTGCTAAAAAGAACATTATTTTGTGTATTTGGTGTAATGAAATGTTTATGCGATTTAAGGTTAAAACACAATATTTTTCACATACTGTACATTATTGTTTCTCCTCTATGCCCCGCTTTTTTGAAACGCGTCATTTTTTTTACAAAGCTCATCGGTCTGAATAGCGAGGTGTGCTCTGATTGGCCAGCTATCCAGTGCGTTGTGATTGGCCGAATGCCTCAAGCATGACGGAAATGTTACGCCCCTTACCATACTGTGATGCATGTCCGGTCAGAACATCGGCATAAGACAAAAACAATAAAACCCATTACAAACAAGGCATTTGTTGCATCCAGTGGGGACATAATTACAGATTATGCTGTCTTTTTACGCATTGTTGCATCATGCCGCGTAAACCATGTCTGCATTTGTGATCGGAGAAACGACAAACAACAAGTGCTACTCTACACTGCTCTAAACTCGTGTTTGAATCATCAGTGACACATTCTTTAAATATGAAAACGTACTTACAGGCTGTGAGTCAGAACAGCCGGCATTGTAGTCTTCTCTCCCAGGATCAGGAAACAGTCCTCCATAAAATGCACTGCACACGTATGTATATTTGGGTTGAACTGTTCTGGAACAGTGTTGTAAATGCAACTTAACCACTGATTTCTAGTTGTGTCCTCTTTTGGAAGAACAAACAAAGTAGTTCCACTTTCACAATGAAACAGCGTCTCCACAACATGGCGCTGGCAGCAACAGCGAGAATCAATGTTAGGCCTTCTTTCTTTGAACATTTGGGCGGCATTATGCAAATCTTCACACCGTAGACATGTGGGGGGTGTTTAAAAGAGGCCTTTCAGGAGGGCAAGGAAGAGTCTAAACTTTTATTAAAAATATCTCTTTGGGTTTGAGCCTTTAGTCTTTGCAACATTAGAGATGTTATTTATTCACAAACCGCTTGTAACACTCCAAAGAGAAAGGAAAACTTGAAATCGCATCATAGGAACCCATTAAATGTTAGACACATGTTGCTGTTCATAGGACAGATTACATATAATAGAAAACTTCCTTCAAAATTACTGAAGCAGTGACTGGATTGAGTTTCTAGAACTAAAACCATCCCTAGTTCCTGCTGTGCGAACACAGCGGGTACTTCCGCCAACAGTTCTAGGAACTATGGAAGAAAAAAGAAAAAAGCCCCTAATGCTGTTTGCACTCATAAATACATGCAGAAGTGTTCAAAAGCAGTCGGCTGTCAGTAGGGCTGGGCAAAATATATATATATATATATATATATAATATATATATATATATATATCTTTTCTTTTTAAATAATTTACGATATTCAATATATCTCAGTATGTTTGCATTTAAATAATAAAAAAAAATGATTTTCTTTTGCCCATTAAAAAAAAAAAAAAAAAAAAAATAAGATTGAACAGCTAATTTAAGCAGTACAAAAAAACCTAGAGTGATCACTTACTGCTTTTTATTAAATGAACACATGTAGGCCTATATGTAACTTAAGTAGTGCAAAACAAGTACAGTCGTGGCCAAAAGTTTTGAGAATTACATAAACATTGGAAATTGGAAAAGTTGCTGCTTAAGTTTTTATAATAGCAATTTGCAAATACTCCAGAATGTTATGAAGAGTGATCAGATGAATTGCATAGTCCTTCTTTGCCATGAAAATTAACTTAATCCCAAAAAAAACCTTTCCACTGCATTTCATTGCTGTCATTAAAGGACCAGCTGAGATCATTTCAGTAATCATCTTGTTAACTCAGGTGAGAATGTTGACGAGCACAAGGCTGGAGATCATTATGTCAGGCTGATTGGGTTAGAATGGCAGACTTGACATGTTAAAAGGAGGGTGATGCTTGAAATCATTGTTCTTCCATTGTTAACCATGGTGACCTGCAAAGAAACACGTGCAGCCATCATTGCGTTGCATAAAAATGGCTTCACAGGCAAGGATATTGTGGCTACTAAGATTGCACCTAAATCAACAATTTATAGGTTCATCATGAACTTCAAGGAAAGAGGTTCAATTCTTGTAAAGAAGGCTTCAGGGCGTCCAAGAAAGTCCAGCAAGCTCAAGGATCGTCTCCTAAAGAGGATTCAGCTGCGGGATCGGAGTGCCACCAGTGCAGAGCTTGCTCAGGAATGGCAGCAGGCAGGTGTGAGCGCATCTGCACGCACAGTGAGGCCAAGACTTTTGGGAGATGGCCTGGTGACAAGAAGGGCAGCAAAGAAGCCACTTCTCTCCAAAAAAAAAAAACATCAGGGGACAGATTGATCTTCTGCAGAAAGTATAGTGAATGGACTGCTGAGGACTGGGGCAAAGTCATATTCTCCGATGAAGCCCCTTTCCGATTGTTTGGGGCATCTGGAAAAAGGCTTGTCCGGAGAGGAAAAGGTGAGCGCTACCATCAGTCCTGTGTCATGCCAACAGTAAAGCATCCTGACACCATTCATGTGTGGGGTTGCTTCTCATCCAAGGGAGTGGGCTCACTCACAATTCTGCCCAAAAACACAGCCAAAGAATGGTACCAAAACCCCTCCAACAGCAACTTCTTCCAACAACCCAACAACAGTTTGGTGAAGAACAATGCATTTTCCAGCACGATGGAGCACCATGCCATAAGGCAAAAGAAATTTTGGGTCCATGGCCTGGAAACTCCCCAGATCTTAATCCCATTGAGAACTTGTGGTCAATCCTCAAGAGGCGGGTGGACAAACAAAAAACCACTAATTCTGACAAACTCCAAGAAGTTATCATGAAAGAATGGGTTGCTATCAGTCAGGATTTGGCCCAGAAGTTGATAGAGAGCATGCCCAGTCGAATTGCAGAGGTCCTGAAAAAGAAGGGCCAACACTGCAAATACTGACTCTTTGCATAAATGTCATGTAATTGTCGATAAAAGCCTTTGAAACTTATGAAGTGCTTGTAATTATATTTCAGTACATCACAGAAACTACTGAAACAAAGATCTAAAAGCAGTTTAGCAGCAAACTTTTTGAAAACGAATATTTATGTAATTCTCAAAACTTTTGGCCACGACTGTACACAAAGTGCATGCTGTCAACTTTTTTAGTGCATGTAATTCACAATTTAAATATGCAACTGGGGGAAATAATTAAACTGGGATAAGTTTTTTTTATAAAAAAAAAAGAGAAGCTGTGTGTGTGTGTGTGTGTGTGTGTGTATGTGTATATACACACGTGAGCACGTGCGCATGGTTGCCAGATTGCTTAAAATCTCATAACAACAAAAAGAAAACTTAAACATCTAACATCTAATCCATCAATCATAAATCTAAACACCTGTCATACTCAAGCTGCTCTCATGGAAAGCTCTCGTAGTAGAGGCGCGTAGAGCAGTCCGCAGTAACATGTTCCTTTTTTGGACATTCAGCGTGATCTTTTGGGAAAGTATGCTTGAACTTGAAATATTCGATATTCCTGATATTTCCAAATTTTACATTGTCTGCAAAATTATTCAGATATTATTGCTAGTATTTGATATATCGCCCAGCCCTAGCTGTCAGCGGGAGCACACTGAGTCTGTATTACCAATGCTGCAGAAACACTGGTATCAGCACATTTTTATAATTTCAGAATCACCTTAGTAACAGTGCCACTACATTTGACAACTCTAGCTAAAGCTCTAAAAAGCATAGTTACTTTTCTGTCTGTTTTAATGTCTTCTGTTGAATAATTCATGTTTTTATCACTTTAAAGGATTAGTTCACTTCTAGAATAAAAATTTACTGATCGATTCCTCAACCCCTGTGTCATCATCCATGTTAAATGCAGCTTCAAAGGGCTCTACACGATCCCAGCCGAGGAATGAGGCTCTTATCTTTTGAAATGATCAGTCATTTTCTAAAAAAAAGAGTAAAAAATATTTAATGTAGTGTGATTTAACAAGGTTTCCACCTCAAGCAAAAGGGATCGTAAGGGTAAATTCTCATACACTGAAGCTGTATTAACCCATTACTTTATTGAATATTGAATTAAATGGTCTTGTCTGCAATGCTCTGGCATCTAGCACAGCTTCCAGTCCCAGCTCAAGGTCTTTATCTCTCCTGTGCCCCTCTTGCTCTTGTTCTACTCTCCTAATAAAGGCATACAAGGCAAAAATATTAATTTAAAATAAGCTATAATATATGCCTTATAGTACCAGCTGAAAACGAGTGTTTGGAAATTCATTTTATATATATATATTTTTTGTCTCACACAGAATGAGGTTCATGACCTGCGTCATAACTCTTCAGATGCCACAGCATCCTCATATAGGATGTATCGAGACAACTATGCTGCAGAAGGACTTCAGGAAACGTTTCCTGCAGCGCAGACGTTCCACGGTGTTCCTCTCACTGGTCAGTTCAATGACTTACCCAAATCAGCAGTATTTGTTTGAAATTTGAAATTGTACCCCCACAGTAGATGTGAGAACCAGTGAGGCTTGTGCAGGTTTTTCTTCTATGTATGTGCTTTGTTTGTGCAAACAAACTAAAGAACCACTTGTGTAAACAGTAGTTGAGACATGCCTAAACCATTCCTTTTATTTGTTTCAGTTGCTACTACAGGTCCCTCTGTGTACTACAACCAGTCTCCAGCATATAATTCACAGTATCTTCTGCGAACTGCTGCAAATGTCACACCAACAAAGGTACTGGAGGGATTTTCATGTAAACACAAAATATTCTACCCTACTGTAACGAAGCAGAGAATCTATATCAAAGAATTGTTTGTTTGCCTCTGCAGGGCCCAGTATATGGAATGAATCGTCTTCCTCCACGTCAGCATATGTATGCCTACAAACAATCAACACACACCCCACCTCTACAGTCAACACCTGCATGCATGTATCCTCAAGAGCAGGTTTTCGGTCCTCCCATCCGGTTTGAGTCACCAGCTACATCCTTACTCTCCCCGTACAGTGAGGAATATTATGGTCACAATGTTCCTCAGCCCACAGTTAATCCAACATTGCCAGAGCCTGGATATTTCACTAAGCCATGTGCCGTTACGTCCACGCAGCCATCCAGGAGCACTGAAAGCAAGGCTGTCGACCCCAAGATGAGTTTTGGGCCACAGTTCACAGGTGAACCTGCTAAGGTTCCCAACTTTGGAGGAGTAGCTGCCGGGCCAACAACAACAGCATCAGCTGCGTTCAAGTTCAACTCCAATTTCAAGTCCAATGATGGTGATTTCACCTTCTCCTCTGCTCAGGTGAAAAACAGTGAAAGCCTCTTGGGACTTCTGACATCAGATATTCCTCCCAAAGCGGAGGTGCCGTCAGAACCGAAACACCAGACCCAAGACCAGACGCCTAGCCAGAGCGAAGTCTTTACCTTTGGGAGTAAAAATGCAGCAGGATTTTCATTCACTGATGGTGCTCAGAACAAGATGAGTATTTTTGGCAACACCGATCAAAGATTTAGCTTTACAAGTGGAACCAAAACCACATTAGGGAATACAGAGGCTCTGGAAGAGAAGCGTGTGGAAAGTGACAATGATAGCACCCATGTGGAAGAAGATGAGGATGGGCCTCATTTTGAGCCTATTGTGCGTCTACCTGATAAGGTCGACGTGAAGACTGGTGAGGAGGAGGAGGAGGAGATGTTCTGCAAGAGAGCAAAACTCTTCCGATTTGACGCTGAAACTAAAGAATGGAAAGAGAGGGGCATTGGCAGTATCAAAATCCTCAAACACAAAACCTCCGGGAAAGTTCGTCTGTTAATGAGGAGGGAGCAGGTTCTGAAAATCTGCGCCAATCACTATATTACTGCCGACATGGTTCTCAAACCAAATGCTGGATCTGACAAATCCTGGGTCTGGTACGCTATGGACTATGCAGATGAAATGCCAAAGACTGAGCAGTTGGCAATTCGTTTTAAAACCGCAGACGAGGCGGCACTGTTTAAAGTTAAATTTGAGGAGGCTCAAAAGTTCCTTTCGGAATCCCCACAAGGCCAACAGATTGAAAAGGAAAGCAAACCTCCACAGCCTCAGGTTTCATCCAAAGAAGTGGATCTCAAAACCCTGTTTTCCAAGAAGGCGGGTGAATGGGACTGTGACGTGTGCTGTGTAAGAAACGCTCCCACGTCTGTGGTGTGCGCGGCCTGCGGCAGTGCAGCTCCTTCTACAGCACAGGTCAAACCTGTAGAGGAACCCAAAGCCTCGGCTCCTGCTGCCAAATCGTTTTCTTTTGGACTTTCTGGAGATTCCGCTAAAAACGACACCAGCACTGATGTCAGCTCGAAGGGCTTCACGTTTGGATCTCAAATACCAGTTTCTTTTAAGTTTGGATCAAAGGATGCTGTGGAGACATCTGCTGGCTTTGGAGCTCAGGCTGAGAAGAAAACAAGTCAGGCTGATGCACCACAACAGGAGAAAGTGTCAGCAGCTCCAGCAGTCCCATTTGGCACTGGATTTGGTGCTCAGTTTGCCAAGAAAGAGGGTCAGTGGGACTGTGACTCCTGCCTAGTGAGGAATGAAGCCTCAGCAACTGAATGTGTTATTTGCAAAGCCCCTGAGAAAGCAAACAAAAATAATGCAGCATCACAAGGTTGGTTAACTGCCATGTTTGGTAAAAAAGATGGACAGTGGGATTGTGACTATTGCCTTGTAAGAAACGAAGGTTCATTTAACCATTGTGTTTCATGTCAGAAAGCAAACCCAATTTTTAAAAACAAGACCTTTGCTGCACCGTCAAGTTCCTCTTTTACATTTAGTTTTGGAAGTTCTAGCAGCCAACCTGCTGCAACAGGATTTAAAGCCAATTTCAGTCCAGGCCCTGCTTTTCAGTTCGGCACAAGTAAGGAAAAAGCATCCTCAGAAGGCTTCAAGTTTGAGTCCTCCACAACTGAAGCTGAAAAGCCATCAGGCGGTTCCAGTTTTTTTTCGTTTTCCATGCCTGCGCCTGTTGGCGGATTTAAGTTTGGCATTGCAGAATCTGAGGCAAAACCATCAGACGGACAGTCCCAAAATGGATCCGCATCTGTCCTCCTCAAAAACATTGCTGAGCTTCACAAAGAGAAAGAGAAAGAGGCAGCCCCAAGTTCCTCAGATCAGTCTGTAGACGCTGATAGTCACGATAATAATCCTCTCTTTACTGGTAAGCCTGACACCTTTAGTTTCGCTGACTTGGCGAAGTCACGAAGCAGTTTTCAGTTTGGCCAGGAGGATCCCGCTTTCAAAGGCTTTGCAGGGGCTGGCGAGCAGCTCTTTACAGGGTTTCATTCTGGGCCCAAGGCCGACACCTCTGTCGATCAAGAGGATGAAATGTACAAAACTGAGGAGAATGACAATATTCAGTTTGAGCCTGTTGTTCAGATGCCAGAGAAGGTCGACCTTGTTACAGGCGAAGAAGATGAGAAAGTCTTGTATTCACAGCATGTCAAACTCTTCAGATTTGATACAGAAACAAACCAATGGAAAGAAAGAGGATTCGGCAACCTAAAACTGCTCAAGAATAACCAGAACGGGAGACTGCGAGTTCTTATGAGAAGAGAGCAGGTGTTGAAAGTGTGTGCTAATCATTGGATCACAACCACAATGAACTTAAAGCCCCTCTCTGGCTCGGATCGAGCCTGGATGTGGATGGCCAGTGACTTCTCAGACGGAGATGCCAAATTAGAACAACTTGCGGCAAAATTTAAAACACCTGAGCTTGCAGAAGAATTCAAGCTGAAATTCGAGGAGTGTCAGCGACTGCTTTTGGATATTCCCTTGCAGACCCCTCACAAGCTCGTGAACACTGGCAGAATGGCCCATCTTATACAGAAAGCTGAAGAAATGAAATCTGGTCTTAAGGACCTCAAATCATTCTTGACTTCCCAAAACAAGGATGACGAAAACTTGCGATACAAGTCGTAGTACCTCTGCAGTTGTAGTTAAGCTTGACTCTGAGGGCACCGCACACACTTTAGAATGGGATAATTACGATTTGCGTGAGGAAGTGCACGAGGACTATAGCAGCTCCACTGTGCGTGATACTCCTTCGCAGCCAGATCCAGTAGCTAAAAATCTATTCCGCTTTGGCGAATCATCCACAGGGTTTAGTTTCTGTTTTCAGCCTATTCTCAGTCCCTCTAAGTCTCCATCTAAGCTAAACCAGAGCCAGGCTTCTGTTGGCACAGATGATGAGCAAGAAGCGTCGCAGGAGGAAGAGCGAGATGGTCAGTACTTTGAGCCTGTTGTGCCACTGCCTGATCTTGTTGATGTCTCAACAGGAGAGGAGAACGAGCAAGTCCTTTTCAGTCACCGGGCCAAATTATACCGCTACGATAAAGATCTCAGTCAGTGGAAGGAACGAGGTATAGGAGACCTTAAAATACTAAAGCACTACGAAACAAAGCGTGTCAGACTCGTGATGAGACGGGACCAGGTCCTCAAACTGTGCGCAAACCATTGGATTGCTTCCAATATGAAGCTCGAGCCCATGAAAGGAGCTGAGAAAGCATGGATCTGGAGTGCCTTTGATTTTGCTGAGGGTCAGGGCAAGGTGGAACAGCTGGCAGTTAGATTCAAACTGCAGGAAACTGCAAATGCTTTCAGTGAGATCTTTGAAGAGGCAAAGACTGCACAAGAAAAAGACACTCTACTCACCCCGTTTTCTGAAAGAGAACCTGCCTCCACCCAGGAGACACTTTGTGGCAAGGCTGCAGTTGCTGTACTTGAGGAAACAACAAAAGAACGTACTGGTCTCTCTGAGGAAAGCAGTCCTAAACTGGATCAGACACCGCAAAACACCAAGAATGTGGTCTCTCCTCCAAAGTTCGTCTTTGGGTCAGACTCTGTGCAGAAGATCTTTGGAAGCCCTTCGCCATCAAAAGAAAAAACTCTGGCTGTGATTTCCAGTTCAGAAGATGAGGAAGCGGGTGCCTCGAGACTGAAAACCTCTGGACCAGCAGTGACCAGCCAGGCATCGGCTGGGACTCCTTTCAGCATACCAACAAGAAGTAAGCTATGTTCTGTGACCCATAGTTATGAATAAAACTGTACCTCTGTGTTTAGCTCACAGCTGTCCAACCTTGCTCCAGAAACGCTTGCCTGCAGTTCAAGTAGTCCTAAAGATTATGATTAGCTGCTTCAGGTGTGTTCAACCAAGGCTGGAGATAAGTGCATCTCTGGTTTAGGTTCTATTTAGTTTATTTACTTTTTTAATGAAATCTACACTTTCTTATTTTGTAGGTTATTGCTGTAAAACATCCTTGCACTATGTTGCCGATGCCTTATTTAAGCCCATATTTTTATCGTATATAGACTGATTTTCATCCACCCGGTTTCTGAGATGGATTCAAGTTCTTCAACTAAATGGCAAAAAAACTTTAACACATGACATTATTTTTTAGGTTTGGATTTTAGGCTTTTCAAAAATAATCCTATGGCCTTTTGGACCTGCACTTCAGCCAACCAGTTTGAAGCCCGAGGTATTTCAGGTCACCATTTACTGTGGCACATTGAGCTCTCACTGACTGGCATGAGCCGGGAGACCTGACCTTGGCTGAATGATGTTATAACCCGACATTACTCAAACCAAACATTTGCATGGTCTGAAATGTGCTAACATTTACTCATTTATTTGAAATTTTTAGTAGAATTTACAATTAGGGTGCACCAGTGGCTTCAAACGCCCTGTCCCAAATGGAACACTTCATGTGCACTTGCGGTCTTACAGACTTACAATGACCACAGTGTGTGTGTGTCTGTTAAGCCCACGAGACCGTAGGGTGTCCCATTTGTCATTTTAACGTTCAGAAGGGTGCTTGCGAGTGCCCCCTTTTGCGGTTGTTATGCGCCTTCGATCTGCACTTCTGCTGAGCCTGCACTGGGGCGAGCTCCACAGCAGACTTTTACCCGACAGTCAAAGCGGCATTCCGTAACCAAAGTAAGAACTCAAAGGAATACCGCTACATTTGGGACAGGGCCCGAGGAGAGCAAAAAGTCCTTCAGGTACTCCGCATTGAGTGTCTTGTAAGGTGATTTTTCCCATCTTTAAATGTGAAATTTGCTCTTCCAAGTATTTCTGTCTTGGCTATATAGTTATGACTATTTTTGTCTCTGGAATACATCATACATGCAGTTTTTCTCTATTGTAGTAAGCTGCTGACTCTTCTGACAATGTTTTCCTTTACAAGTAGAGCTATTTCTGCCAACAGACCAACAATTCAATTCAAGTTATTTGTATGGCGCTTTTTACAATACAAATCGTTGCAAAGCAACTTTAAAGAAAATAAAGTTTCTACAATATTTAGTCGTAGCTTATCAGTGGTGACTGTCAGTTTATGTACATATGGAAGAAATGTACGGAAAAATTAAATTAAAGACTTAATCAAACAGATGATGAACACTATTAACAGCAATTATTATATAATGCAATCAAAATTATAGCAAAATTTGGTAGTTCGGTATGTTGTTTCAGGGTTGGCATCATCTGAGGACCTCTAAGGGGTTGGCATCATCTCTTCTCAGGTGTTCTGGATCCAGACTGGAGCTTGTGTAAATTCTAGCAAAAACAGAGAAACAAACAAAGTAAAATGAATTTGTTTAACCCAAGCTAAAGAATAAAAATGTGCATTTGATCAGATATAACTGCAGTACAAGATTATGAGATGCATTATTTGAATGCTTGGCTAAAGAGATACGTCTTTAATCTACCTTTAAACAGAGAGAGTGTGTCTGAACCCTGAACATTTTCAGGAAGGCCATTCCAGAGTTTGGGAGCCAAATACGAAAAAGCTCTACCTCCTTTAGTGAACTTTGCTATCCTAGGTACTAACAAAAGTCCAGCGTTTTGTGACCTTAGGGAGCGTGATGGATTGTAGCGTGGTAGAAGACTAGTTAGGTACGCAGGAGCTAAACCATTAAGGGCCTTATAAGTAAGTAATAATATTTTGTAATATGATCAAAATATGGATGCGGATCTTAATAGGTAGCCAGTGCAGAGACTGTAAAATTGGGGTAATATGATCATATTTTCTTGACCTGGTAAAGACTCTAGCTGCTGCATTTTGAACTACCTGTAGCTTGTTTATTGAGGATGCAGGACAACCACCTAGCAGTGCATTACAATAGTCCAGTCTAGAGGTCATGAATGCATGAACTAGCTTTTCTGCATCAGGAACAGGTAACATGATTCGTAGCTTGGCAGTGTTTCTGTTTTTGTAACATGGGAAGTATGATTTTCAAAAGACAAGTTGCGGTCTAATATAACACCCATATTTTTGACTGTAGAGGGAGTAACAGTACAACCGTCTAGGTGCAAATTGTAATCTACGAGATTCTGTGTACTTTTTTTTTTTTTTTTTTTTTTTTTTTTTTTTTTTTGGTCCAATAAGTAATATCTCTGTCTTACCCGAATTTAATGGGAGAAAATTATTGGTCATCCAATCTTTTACGTTTTAAACACACTCTGTTAGCTTAGATAATTTAGAAGTTTCATCTGGTCTTGTTGAGATATATAGTTGAGTATCATCAGCTTTAACAGTGGAAACAAATTCCATATTTTTCTAATAGTATTACCAAGGGGGAAATTGTATATTGAAAATAGCAGAGGACCTAGGACAGATCCTTGTGGCACTCCATATTTTACTGGTGATAAATGAGATGACTCCGCATTTAAATAAACACGGTGGTAGTGATCGGACAGGTAGGATCTAAAACATCTTAAACCCTGCCCTTGGATACCTGTATAGTTCTGTAATTGATCTATGAGTATGTCGTGATCTATGGTGTCGAACGCAGCACTAAGATCAAGTAAAACTAGCAATGAGATGCAGCCTTGGTCTGACGCAAGAAGCAAGTCATTTGTAATTTTAACAAGTGCAGTTTCTGAAATTCTTCATAGAGAGCTTTTTTTTTTTTTTGCAGGAAAGAGTACAATTGAGCAGACGCAACTTTTTCTGAAATTGTAGACATAAATGGAAGATTTGAAATGGGTCTGTAATTTGCCCAGTTCACTAGGATCTAGTTGTGGTTTCTTAATAAGAGGCTTAATAACCCCCAGCTTAAATGGTTTTGTTATGTGACCTAAAGATAATGACGACTTAATAATATTGAGAAGCGGTTCTTCTGCTAAAGGTATCAACTCTTTCAGTAATTTAGTGGGTACAGGATCTAACAGGCATGTTGTTGGTTTAGATGCAGTGATAAGTTTATTTAGCTCTTCCTGTACTATAATTGTACTGCAGTTTATCTTTGGGTGCGATGGATAAATCTGAAGTGTTAGACACTTTAGAATCTACATTTGTTATTGTATTTCTGATGTTATCTATTTTATCGGTGAAAAGTCATTACTATTAAACTGTGAGGGAATATTTAGATCGGGTGGCGTCTGGTTATTTGTTAATCTAGCCACCGTGCTAAATAAAAACCTTGGATTTTTTTTGGTTATTTTCTATGAGTTTGTGGATATGCTCGGCCCTGGCAATTTTTAGAGCCTGTCTATAGCTGGACATACTGTTTTTCCAGTTTTTCTCCATTTAAGCTCAAGACTACGAGTTTCTTTAAGAGAGTGGGTATTACTGTTGTACCATGGCACAGTAAGTTGTTCTCTAAACTTTTTTCAATTTGATGGGGGCAACTGCTTCTAATGTATTAGAGAAGATAGTGCCCATGTTGCCAGTCATTTCATCTAGTTCATGTGTATTTATGGGTGCACAGAGCAGTTGAGATAAATCAGGCAGGTTATTTGTGAATCTGTCTTTGGTGGCTGGAACAATAGTTCTGCCCGGACGATAATGCGAAGCCATATAGTTATTATCATCAATACGCAAAATGCACGAAACAAGGAGATGGTCAGTAAGATCATCACTTTGAGGTACGATATCTATATCGGTAAGATCAATTCCATGCGCTATAATTAAATCTAGTGTATAATTAAAATGATGAGTTGGCCCGGTGACATTTTGCTTGACTCCAAAAGAGTTTATTAGGCCAGTTAAATCAAGTTCTAATACACCATTTGTATTATCAATGTGAATGTTAAAATCTCTCACTTTATCAACGGTAACCAATAGGTCTGAGAGGAAATATGCAAATCAAATATCGCAGTAAATGAAGTGTCCCCAACTAAGCAAGCCAGAGGCAACAGCGGCAAGGAACCAAAACTCCATCAGTGACAGAATGGAGAAAAAACCTTGGGAGAAACCAGGCTCAGTCGGGGGGCCAGTTCTCCTCTGACCAGACGAAACCAGCAGTTCAATTCCTGGCTGCAGCAATGTCAGATTGTGCAGAAGAATCATCTGTTTCCCTGTGGTCTGAGACAAGGTCTTTACAGGGGATCTGTCTCTGGGGCTCTAGTCCTGGTCTCCGCTGTCTTTCAGGGCTGTAGAGGTCCTTTCTAGGAGCTGATCCACCATCTGGACTGGATACGTACTGGATCCGGGTGACTGTAGTGACCCTCTGACTTGGATACAGACTGGATCTGGTGGCTATGGTGACCTCGGAATAAGAGAGAAACAGACTAATATGAGCGTAGATGCCATTCTTCTAACGATGTAGCAAGTACATCGGGTGTTATGGGAAGTGTTCCCGGTTCCGGTTTACCTAATTAATGCAGCCTAAAAATCCTTTAATGGATTTGGATATTAGAAGCGTATTAGTGTGCTATGTGTAAGCCAGGTTAAAGAGATGGGTCTTTAATCTAGATTTAAACTGCAAGAGTGTGTCTGCCTCCCGAAAAATGTTAGGTAGGTTATTCCAAAGTTTGGGCGCTAAATAGGAAAAGGATCTGCCGCCCGCAGTTGACTTTGATATTCTAGGTATTATCAAATTGCCAGAGTTTTGAGAACGGATGCGGACGTGGAGGACTATAATGTAACAAGAGCTCGTTCAAATACTGAGGTGCTAAACCATTCAGGGCTTTATAAGTAATAAGCAAGATTTTAAAATCTATACGATGTTTGATAGGGAGCCAGTGCAGTGTTGACAGGACCGGGCTAATATGGTCATACTTCCTGGTTCTAGTAAGAACTCTACCTGCTGCATTTTGGACTAACTGGAGTTTGTTTACTAAGCGTGCAGAACAACCACCCAATAAAGCATTACAATGATCTAACCTTGAGGTCATGAACGCATGGATTAACATTTCTGTATTTTACATTGAGAGCATAGGCCGTAATTTAGATATATTTTTGAGATGGAAAAATGCAGTTTTGCAAAGGTTAGAAACATGGCTTTCTAAGGAAAGGTTGCTATCAAATAGCACACCTAGGTTCCTAACTGATGACGAAGACTTGACAGAGCAGCCATCAAGTCTTAGACAGCATTCTAGGTCATTACATGCAGAGTTTTTAGGTCCTATAATTAACACCTCTGTTTTTTTCAGAATTTAGCAGTAAGAAATTATTCATTTTTCAAATTGGTAAGTTTCGCTGGACCGCCAAGTAATATAGAGCGGAGTATCATCTTGAGGTACTCCATACTGCATTTGTGATTGATATGATACCTCTTCTTTCACTGCTGTGAATTGATGGCGGTCATATAAGTACGATTTAAACCATGCTAATGCACTTCCATTAATGCCAACAAAGTTTTGTAATCTATACAAAAGAGGTCATTTGTAACTCTAAGGAGAGCAGTCTCAGTACTATGATACGGTCTAAATCCTGACTGGAAATCCTCACAGATACCATTTTTCTCTAAGAAGGAATATAATTGTGAGGATATTACCTTTTCTAGTATCTTGGACAGAAGAGGGAGATTCAAGTTGTGTTTTTTTGATGAGAGGCTTAATAACAGCCAGTATGAAGGTTTTGGGGACATATTCTAATAACAATGAGGAATTAATAATAGTCAGAAGAGGATCTATGACTTCTGGAAGCACCTCTTTGTAGGAGCTTAGATGTAATAGGGTCTAACATCCATGTTGTTGGTTTAGATGATTTAACAAGTTTATACAATTCTTCCTCTCCTATAGTAGAGAATGAGTGGAACTGTTCCTCAGGGGATCTATAGTGCACTGTCTGATGCGATACTGTAGCTGATGGTTACAATTTTATCTCTAATAGTATCGACTTTAGAAGTAAAGTAGTTCATAAAGTCATTACTGCTGTGCTGTTAGGAAATGTCAACACTTGTTGATGCTTTATTTTTCGTTAATTTAGCCACTGTATTGAATAAATACCTGGGGTTATGTTTGTTTTCTTCTAAAAGAGACGAAAAGTAATCAGATCTATTAGTTTTAATGCTTTTCTGTAGGAGAGGTTACTTTCCCTCCAAGCAATACGAAATACCTCTAGTTTTGTTTTCCCTCCAGCTGCGCTCCATTTTCCGGGCTGCTCTCTTTAGGGTGCGAGTGTGCTCATTATACCACGGTGTCAGAATGTTTTCCTTAACCTTCCTTAAGCGTAAAGGAGCAACTGTATTTAAAATGCTAGAAAAGAGAGAGTCCATAGTTTCTGTTACATCATCAAGTTGTTCTGAGGTTTTGGATATGCTAATGAATTTGGATATATCAGGAAGATTACTTACAAAGCAGTCTTTTGTGGTAGTAGTGAGGCTGGGCGATATATCGAAACAAAAAAAGAAATTTACAGTTTTAGCTATATGAAGTTTGCACAAATCTAAATAATGATCTGAGATATCATCGCTTGGCTGCATAATTTCAACACCATCAACATCAATTCCATGTGACAGTATTAAATCTAAGTATGAATTCGACAATGAGTAGGTCCTGAGACGTGTTGTCTAACCCCAATAGAGTTCAGAATGTCTATGAATGCTGATCCCAATGCATCTTTTTCATTATCAACATGGATATTAAAATCACCAACAATTACAACTTTATTGTAGTTGCAGCCAGCACTAACTCGGATGTAAAATCAGCAAACTCTTTAATAAAGTCTGTATGGTGCCCTGGTGGCCTGTATACAGTAGCCAACATTTGTTTGCTCCATATTCTAGTGAGTAGCCTTTCTTGTTATTGCGGTTTCAAATATCCCTCCATAATCTGTAGTCTGAGCCTTTCAAGGGCTAATGGCGATGGCAGATACGTTACTAGTTAGCTTCAAGGAAAATCATTTTCTTTTCTTTTTTGTTTGCCAAATAACCCTGTATATGTGTTCAACCCTCTGGAAAAAGTTCAGGCTCAGGATTTTGTAATTGTTTTTTGCTTTAACCTTTGAGTAGGGGATGGGTAATCTTCCCAAAATAACACGATCTTGTAACTCACAATCCACGATCTGAATCACAAACTTTGGTTTCTGTATTTGAAACCTGGAAGAGATCCCGGGAGAAGTGTTTGTATGGACCTTTGTCCTGTATATTGCAGTAAATGTATTGCCAGCACAAGTAAATATAGAGGAAACCAAAGTCATCGTTCACTCTTCTTCCCCATCAGCGTGTCACTCGACTCTTGTTTTTCCTATGTGTTTAAATCATGATTATCCGTCTGTACTGATGTGTGAGGAGCTGACTGATGAGTGACGTATGACAGCTGTAGGTTTGATGAAGAGCATGAGTGTTTGCATGTGTGTGTCTTTGTAGAGTTACTGATTTAAAACATTCGCTCAGAGTACTTTAGTCTTGTTGGTTTGAAGTGACTCTGATTGGCTTTTGAAAGCGCTTCTTAAACATGGTGAGCACTTCAAGAGAGATGGTTCACCAAACATGAAAAACTCAGCCCAGACTCCATTCCTTCTGTGGAGCACAAAATGAGATCATCTCAGGGTTTGTGTTTCCCACCACAGTATAAAGCCAGTGGGACTGATGTTGTTTGGGACCCCAGTGACATTGAAACTGTCAGATTTGTCAGTCACACAGCTGTAGAACTGCAGGTTTTCATGTTGGGATGAACTATCTGTTTAGCAGTTGTTGTTGCTTTAGTTAATCTAGTTTTTGTTTTATTGCTCAGTTTACTCCCCGTCAGAGAAGAGCGCTCAGGACGTGTGTGATGATATATGAGATCGTATTTGAGGTTAAACCAACGAGAGAACAAGCAGAGCTGGCCGCCAGACTGATGCTTCCTCCCACGTTCTTCTGTTACAAGAACCGTCCAGGATACATCAGCGACGAAGACAGCGATGGTAAGATCCACACTCTATTTAAACAAATGACTGAAGTCCAGTGTAGTTTATCAAAGCTGCACTTCTGTACACTTTCACTGTCAAATCTTTAACAGTATTCACATCTTCTGATGATGAGATGATTAACCTCACACGGCTGTTTTCAGATGAGGATTTTGAGAGCGCAGTGAGGAATCTGAAGGGGAGGCTGTATGCGGATGGAGCTGATGGAGCGTCTGATCATGGTAGGTTGCTCTAGACCAGTGGTTCTCAAACTGGGGTACGTGAACAAAATACTGAAATTTATTGATAAGTTAATTATATCACACTCTTAAATAACATTCAGCTGAACATGTTTCTCACAGGCAAAATATATAAACACCTGCCTCCTCTAGTGTTTAAAAAAAAAAGTCAGTCAGAAATGCTGCTCTGTTTGGAGTGTAAACGTGAGGGATGTTGAAGCAGGCACGACGCTTGTGTACCACATGATGCATGCTCCATTATGGAATAAAAGAGGAAAAAATATTAAAAAGGTGACATGACATGAAATCTGACTTTTCCAGGTTTTAAGTGCTTTAATCAAGTCGCTGGTGCATCTGCTATCCCAGGAAACCTGAAATAGGTTAACCCAGAAACTTTGTTTTGGCAAGCCTTTTTCTGCAAGTGTCTGAGAGAACCGAGCGCGTTAGATTTCACTCTCTTAGTGACATGGCAAAGGGATCTCATTATAATATTACTGCCCCTTAATCTGTAAGTTTATACCCACGGCACCGTCATTTTTGATTCAGAAAACCCTATATCAGAAGTTTAACACGCATGATTTCAGCACGATAAACATGATAATCAGAACCAAAACAGGTGTTTTTAGCAGCGTATGAGCTGTAATGGCACAGCTGTATTCTGGAGAAGGGGGCGGGGAGAATCAGCTCATTTGCATTTAAAGACACAGGCAGAAAACAGCCTGTTTCTGCTTCCACTCCAAATAGGGGTTTCACAGTGATGTAATAAATGATCTGTGGGGTAATGCAGAGCATCAGCTGTGTCACTGGTCAGCATATTGAGGTCAGATTATCCTAACAGTTATCACACGCACCTCTATCACGCAGCACTAATGAGCTCCGTGTCTGCTGGTCAGTGATGTTGCTCTTCTCTCAGAGCGGTGTGTAGTGATGGGGATGCTTGTGTTTGCAGACTCGGAGGTCACTCTGGTGCGGGGAGAAGCGGCCGACGGCAGACGAGGAGCAGAGAGCCAGACGCCTCCTGCTGCCTCCCACCTTCCTGTGCGGCGTCAGCAGCGACTCCGAAGCGGAGGCCGAGAAACTGGACGACTTCAGCACTGAGCTCCAGAAGCTGCAGCAGGCACAGGTGACGCGTGATCGATGTGAGTCCGGTCTGCAGCACAGCACCGGTTCTTCACGTCCTGCTCAGGATACACAGGTGAAGCCCGAGCCTTCCCCCTTGATGCAGCAGCAGTGGACACGAGCGGCGCCGGAGCAGAGGAGCCGCCACACTGACACACCAGCTGCTGACGGGAAGCCGTCGTCCCATCGACCTCTCCCCCAAGAGAAGCAGTGAGAGAGCGACTCCAGCACAGCTACAGGTCAGTGCCAGTTAAACCCTAATTCCAGTGATTACAAATCATGTGAAATGTTTGCTTTGTGGTTGCTGAATAAATGCACTTCTGCATTCTCTTTGCTACAAGATCCATGTCTGGATTCATGTTTGGATTTAGTATCAGTAAACAGCACGTGTGGATGGTTGCCAGGTTGGGAAAATTAACACAACTGAGCAGAAAATTTGGCAATTTTAATGAGGAAAGCTGTAATTGGAGGAATCAAACTCTTGACGTCTGGGGCCCATAACCATGAGCGTCTATGGAGGCTTGCTGCCAAAGCAAGATAATGGCAATATCCTAATGTAAAAAAAACAAACAAAAAAAACTTTTCTGGATAAATAACCAGCAGGCAAATATTCATGACAAGCTGAAAATCCTGATAATAACTGTATATGATTAGGCATGCAGCCCTTATTGTAATCACAAGCAGATCTTTTTCATGCTTAGTCACAGAACTCATGAACATATTCTTACTCAGTACATAAAGAAATTTGTCTTGGATTGTAAGAGTTCTCTGTTGTGTCTCTCACAGGTCAGTGTTGTTGTGCAGCCGCTGAAAGATTAGCCCACTTGTGCCCACATTTTTTGAGTGGTTTCATGCATATAGTTGTGTTAATATGTCCTATGTGAACATGTTCTGCATTTATTTTCACCAGGTTTTTTTTGTGGAAATCGTATTTGAATGTGCCGCCGTGGGCAGATCTGTTGCATGCACCCCTTCAACGTCAGATTTGAGTAGAAGAATATTTGGCCATCTAGCTCAAAATAACGGCTTTCAACAGATCAGTCTATATTTATAAACCAACTTATGTACAAAAGTCAAAGAACATTCAATGCGAACCCAAAAAAGCTGCATCTAGCTTATAATATCTTAGATATGAAAACAACAAAATACAAATCCATTTGTTTTACATGGTGCAGAACAAAATGCAGCCATTAAAGCGTTAGTTCACCCAAAAATGAAAATTATGTCATTAATGACTCACCCTCATGTCGTTCCAAACCCGTGAGATCTCCGTTCATCTTCAGAACACAGTATAAGATATTTTAGATTTAGTCCGAGAGCTTTCTGTCCCTCCATTGAGAATGTATGTACGGTATACTGTCCACGTCCAGAAAGGTAATAAAAACATCTTCAAAGTAGTCCATGTGACATCAGAGGGTCCGTTAGAATTTACTGAAGCATCGAAAATACACTTTGCTCCAAAAATAACAAAAAAAAGATTTAGATATTATGTAGGAAGTGTTTTTGTTTTTTTTCTTCTTCTTCTTCTTGAAATCCTTTATTTGGTTGTTTGCTTGTATGTCGTTGGGATGTAAAACATGGATAACATCTAGAAAAGTACTTACAAAAGGAAAATAACAACTACAAAAAAAGTAGTCATTTTATGTGAGCACACCAAATGAAGAATATTGGTATTGGATGTGGCAGTTTCTACCCTGAAGATAGACAGTACTAGGGATGCACAATATTGGATTTTGGCCGATAGCCGATGCTGATACCGATAGGCCTGTATTTCCTTTTTGTTTGGAAACAACACCAAGTCTATCCTGTGTGGAAATTATAAGCAAAGTATTTTTGATTTTGGTTAGTCTTTAACGAACTTATTTGTTAGAATTAAATAATGAAGTTCTTTAATAATGACAGTATATTGGAGATTTGAAAATAACTATTAATAAACTGTATATCAATCCCTGCATTTTTTCCCCCAGAAAGATGCAAGGTTACCATAACATTTTATTTTAAAAAAGTAACATTTGTAAATGGTCTAAAGCAAAAGGGTTTTAAAAATTTCAGAAAATCTTTTAGAGCTGATTTGTTAAAAAAAAAAAAAAAAACACTACACGTTAATGAATAAATCAGTATATATAAAACTATTTAATTTACAAGTGTCATGTTTGATTATTTTTCATGTAAGCTACAGCTTCTGACCTTTAAATCAAAACATACTCATTATTTTATGACATCAATTACTGCTTTATTTAATCAGAAACGGTCTAAATGTAGGCTATTTTACTTTTAATTTAATTAGAAATCATTTTTCATATCGGGCCGATGCCGATATTTACATTTAAAGCCATTATCGGCCGATTCCGATATCAGTCCGATAATATCGTGCATCCCTAGACAGTACAGAACAGCAGCATGATAAACCATGATGCAGACCTTTCAGCAGTTACACGGATCATCTGTAAGCTGTGTTCAGAGAGGGATCACAGGATAAGAGCACATGAGCTGTGAGTTAGTGAGCGAGGATCAGCCACACTCATTCAAACAAGCTGATCATCTGCTGAATGACCTGACTTCTGTCTCTCCTCCTGCAGGCCCGTCTTTTGGATTTCCATCTGTGAGTGGGTTTTCATTTGCAGAAACTTGCAAAGAGTTCCGGTGAATTTGCATTTGGCAAAAAAGGTGAGTCTGTTTTCCTGTGTCCCTAGTGTTTCCCGCTTCACCAGTCTGATTCATTAGACAGAAGCAGCTCAAGGGCCATTGATTTCTCAGATTGAAACAGTGCAGGTCCTTCTACTGAGCTGTCTTATAGGGTTGAGCGATAAGACAAAATTTTTCAGTGTTATCCTCAAAAAAACAACTAAACATGTAAATATGTGATTATATAGTGAGTATGTCTTCATGAAAGATTTGTCGTTCTGCTGGCGTGGCTAGTGTGCTGACATACAGCACTCACTCTCTCCACCCAATGCTTTCCTGTCTAAAACAAGGCATATCAAGGCCCATGAATATAACTTAAAACTCATTCTCTCATCTTTAGAGTCAAGGGTTTTTAGGGTTTTCTTGAGCTTGCTGCTCTCATCAATGTGAGTCCTGAGGTTAATATTTACACTGTTACACATTACATTTTGGTTTGTTTTCCCCAAACTCAATGGTATTCTTTAAGAACACAGACGCAATCATACAGCTCTGCATTTATTCTGTGCTTAAGCAGAAAACACTGGTTGCCGTGTGAGGTGTGAGTGTAGTGATTGTGTTCTGTAATAAACCGTACTTTTACTGCATACTGTATTCTAATCTTTGTCTTGAGAACTTTCCTAAAGCACATTATAAGGTCTTGTTCGTTGTTTGTTTTTAAAGATCTACACACATCAGAATTTTTTAAGAGAAGAAATCAAATCACAGCTTTAAATCCATGATCTCATGAAAAGTGAATGATGAACCCGTTTTCATGAAGACGTACTCATTTCTGCATTGATAAATCCTGTATTTTCTTGGACCCGGTCTTGTAAGCACTCAGCAATGTTGTTCCTAAAAGCTTGTGACCTGATATCGAGCATTTCAAACATTGCTGTTAAATAGGTGACCCCATAAACAAGCTTCTACAGTAATGTCTGTTTTTTGGTGAGTGAACAGTGTGCGAGTTGATATGATATTGTATTATCAGAGTGCTAGTATGTTAATCATTGCGCTTGCTGTCATGCATTGATATTGTAGAGTATGTCATTTTCAGTCATGTGTTTCTTTTTCTGCAGAATGATACTTTTCTCATGGTCGGGTGCAGGGACCTCAGTCTTGGAAGTGCCCCGGGACACAAAAGGAAGGAGTAAAAAGTCAAGCCATTGAAGCCAGGAAAGAGGAGGGCAGTGATGATGAGACGCCCCAACAGTGACGACGATCACTTTGAGCCGATCGTGTCTCTGCCTGAGGTGAGTGTTTGCTGTGGTGCTGTTAGCTGTGTGCTGCTCGTGTCTCTGGAGAAGTGTGACGTGTCTGACGGGGCTCTGAGGTGGGAGGTGAGTACGGCGAGGAGGACTAGGAGATCCGGTCCAAAGGCAAGAGCCAAACTCTTACCGCGCGGGGGGACCAGTGCGAAGCTCACAACAGTGGACGGAGCGCGGCGGGGAGGACATCAAGATCCTCTTCCAACCCGTGGAAGAAGAGCTACACCCAGCTGTGCTGATGAGACTCGAGCAGGTGTTCAAGGTCATGCGCCAACCACCACCATCAGCAACGAGAATCGAGCTCAAGCCCATGGAACACCTGCGGCTAACGCTCTGGTGTGGACCGCCACAGACTACTCAGTTACCCCCCTCGCTCCTCGCGCTCACACCCACCACCCGGCTGCCCCTGTTCCTCACGTCTGTATGTTTGTCCACACAGAGGGAGACGTGGAAAAGTGGAGCAGCTGGCAGCCAAGTTTCAAGACTCCAGAGCTGGCCGAAGTCCTTCAAACAGAGCGTTTCCACACATACTGCCAGAGCAGCATTCTCAGACTGACGCCTGCTCATAACGTCCTGCCGCAGAGGCGCTGTCTCGAGTACTCCAACCCTGTGGGTGTTCTTCGACATTGCCGTCAACTGATGAAGATGCTTGGGAGAATCGCATGTGGAGCTCTTCGCCACATCGTCCCAGAACTGCGGAGAAACTTCCCGGGCTCTGTGTACGGGAAGATGGGCTTCGGTTACCGCCAGTCCGTCTTCCACAGGATCATCCCGGACTTCATGTGTCCAGGTGAGGACAACTGATATTGTAAAAACTCACTTATGATACAGCATGAATATTCACATAAATAATATCCCTTAACATAAATAAATTCAAAAAGACAAATAAATCAAAAATTGTTACCTATAAAATCAACAAATAATGCATATCTGTCAATAAGGCTGGGACAATAAATCAGTGCATCTCAAATAGAGAAATGATTCTACATCGATCTGAGATTTTCCGAAAGCATCACGTTTACAATGAATCTTTGCATCATAAAGGCATAAAAGCCAAGGTTCAGTACCTTGAACCAATTGCATGACTAACAACATTGAACGACCTTGCAAACGCACAATCGCTCTTATTCAGGGACACAAAACCAGTCCATCAGTGTCAAGTTTTCAATAGAGCTTGAGATTCATATATCATCTGAAAGGCTGATCAATCATCTCCTCCATTTGATGTATGGTTTGTTATGAAGGCAATATTTGTTCTGAGATACACTATTTGAAAACTGAAATCTGATGTGGCAAAAAAAACGTCTAAATATATGAAGAAATCATCTTTAAAGTGGTCCAAATTAAGTACTTAGCAATGCACTTATTAACTAATCAAAAATTAAGTTTTGAGATATTTATTGGTAGAAATTTTTTTTAATATCTGCATGGAACATGATCTTTACACTTAACTGATCCTAATTATTTTTTTGCTAAAAAACAGAAAAAATGTATATTTTAGACCCATACAATGTATTTTTGGGTTATTGTGACAATATACCTGGGTCTACTGATGACTGCTTCCCTGTGCTCCAGGGCACACATTTTTAGTGTGTAGTTCTAAAATGAGATCAAAACACCATCTGCTGTTAAAAACTAAACTTACAACTTGATCCTCCAGGGAGAATTGAGATGCATTCCCAAAATCTCAGAATAGATCCACGAATCGGCGAGGCATCGATTTATATCTTCCCCACCCTATTCCGGTAATGCATCAGGTTATTTCGGAGTCTGTTTTTTCTGCTGTGCTGCATGCGACCAATTACAGTGACAGTGCATTGTTCGCATACTATGAACAGGGCTTGACACGAAATGTAGGTATGCAAACCTAAAAGCCAACTGTGTTTCACCAGTCAACATGGCATGACTATGTGGTTGTTTAAGATAGGAAAGTAGCATTCCGTGGAGGTGCAGAAAACAAAGTTATTTGTGAACCGCAGAATTGCTTTTATCAAAGATTTACATGCAAAAGAAAAGGCACAGGATTGTGACTGTTTGTGTCAGTGGTACGTTTTAATTTTTACTCTTTTTGATAGCCTAGTACTTTTATATGTAAGGAAAGTAGACTGCAGACTGTGTTTAAATGTTTTGCCACGTGCTTGAGCAACTTTATATATAAATATAAGTAGAACACATTGAATCAAACAATAGATTTATATTCAGATGCAATAGAAGCTTCAAGACTCTCTTCCCACCGGAGTCCAGATCAGCTCAGGCTACACTCGTCACTTGTGTTGCCGATACACTCGTTAATGCAGGTTTCAGGAATAAAATCAAAATAATAGATTTACTCTGTAATAAATGACTCGGAGAATAAGTTAAAGACGTTTAAACACATCACATAGGAAAATGGTTTTGCTTCATTATGAAAACATAACTTCATAAGCAAATAATGATACAAGTTAAATAGCGTAAAGTCTTCAACCCCGAATTGCGGCAGGGAAATGTGGTTCCACCCATGATGGTCTTTATAGTAAAAAAAAAAACAAAAAAAACAATACGTCTTCTTCCGAATTCCTTTTTCGGTGAACATAAACCCCCACATACATGTCCAACGGTTGCTTTGGATACAAGAAGCATGAACCCATCACCTAGTAGCGACTTACTGTGGCCTAAGTTCCGATGAAGTAATTGGGCAGCATGTTTTTTCATTAAAGCAAATTAATCCTACCTCTAATTTTAATCTCAACCATTACAACACGTCTTAAAGGCGTTGTAGGTTTAAGCAAAAAACTTCTAAACTGCTAGCATCATTTCTTTTAAGATAAGGCTAATAACATATGACATTACAAACCTTTAAGAAAACAGGTCCATTTGCGGTGACGTTTATTGCAAAATGCACTTCTCTTGCCCAATCATTATACATTTAGCAAAACGTACACCTTACGTGGCATTCTAAAACCTGTTGAGGCCACACTCGAACAGATTGTATATCTCATTACTGCCTTTTAAGGCTGTTCTGGTTTTGGTGGCAGACGTTTGCAGTTTCAAAGGGCTCGTCTATGGGAGGTGGAGCCTTGGAGGTGCGACAAATTGTAACCCAAATTAAAGTTCACCAACTCAATCATTTCTACAGCATTCTCATCATTTTCTTTATTCAAATCTTCTCCTGTTTTTCGCATCAGTTGAATTGTTCTTATTCTAAAAAAACAATTTCCTGCTGCTCCATCAGTTGAGATTCTGTCCTGCTTGGAAAAAAAAAAATCCACATGAAGTTGCTAAATCACGCAGTTCCTGGATGACAAATCGTCGTTTGACGGCTGGTCTAGGTGGTATTACAGGTACATCAGGCAGGACATCCATATGCTTACATATCATTCATTGATCTCAAACATGGCTTATAATCTGAAATATGTATGTAGTAGCAACTTTACATGGCAGCTCAATGTTATCCTAGGAAAACAGGTGCGTCAGTTCACATGTTTTTGCGGCGTGGGAAGCTAAACAGTAGCGAACAATTGCTACTGCATGACAGATGGAGGCGCTGGTGCTATCAGTTTGCTCTAAAATACTTCATTTTTTTTAAGGATACAGATAAAATTAATGCATCTGTTTGTATCTGTTAAAGACTACATTTATTTGTGTGCACTCAGAATTACAAGGAAACATGGATCTTTTTGTAAAATAATGCAAAACAAGATGCGCTTTCGGCCGTCTTGGACTATGTGAACTTGCGGTGTCAATCAGAAACTCTGTGTATGCTTGCCTTTTACAGACATGAAAAAAATAGTCTATAGAGAGTGAAACTTTTAAATGAACCAGTTCAAATGGAAAACAAATATTCTCAGATTATGTAATCCGTATGAAACATCCATACAGGCAAATACTAAAGAGATGATGAGTGTCTCCGACTTCATCTCTTAAACTGAAAACAGAAAGTAACAATAAATTAAAATGTTAAAGGGTAAGTTCACCCGCAACAGAAAATTGTCATTAATCACTCACCCTTATTTCATTCCGAACCTGTAAGAGACTTTGTTCATCTTCGAACACACACATGGAAGATCTTTTTTGATGACAGTGCTGTCCAGATTTCCTTCCACAGACCGCCTTTTGTAATAACCAATTTGATGCTTCAGAAACTTCATAAAGAGATCGGAAGACTAATCCATATGAATCGAGTGGTTTAGTTAAAATTTTCTGAAGAGAATCGATCGCTTGTTATGGTTTGAACAGATTTTAATTTAGCTGTTTTTACTCGGATGCCACATTGAATCAGCGAACATAACCAACTAAAGTACTCAAGAAATGATTATTTAATATACATTAAGCCTACTGATATTTTAAATATTATTGTGAGTTTCAATAGATCATAGAAGGATCTTAGTAAAACCTGTAAATGGTTTGAATATTAAATGCTTTTTTACAATGTTTTTTTTTGGTTGTGGGACAACATTGTGCTCCAATTCTGTAGAATGGTCCTTTGACAAAAAATCTAGTAGTATGTCAATGAGAATTAAAAGATTCGTTAGGGAATGTAACTGAACCTCTGGAAGCTTGGTGAAGGGTCCAGTGATTAGCAGACATTATGAACTAAGATGCAAACAGTTGATCATGGTGAGTGAGGGTCCTGAAATATCTGCATTCTCAGAGAGCTTCTGCTTCTAGCTGTGGTTTCTGGTTTAACTCGATGTGTGTGTGTTTGGGTCTCTGTTGTCTCCTCAGGGTGGTGATATCACCAACCAGGGATGGGGCAGGAGGGGAGATCCCATCCACGAGGGAAGTTTGAGGGCTAGAGCTTCGAGGTGGGGAGGCACAGGGGCAGGGCTGCTGTCCATGGCCAGCTTGTGGCAGAGAGACGCAACAACTTCACGGTTCTTCATCACCCTCAAGAAAGCAAGAGCACTTTGGACTTCAAGCACGTGGCGCTTGATTCGGCCAAAGACGGGCATGGATGTGCTGAGGGGAGACCGGAGAGCTAGGCCAAAGATTGGGAAACCCACGAGAAACCATCACCATCTCCAGACTGTGGACAGATTATTTGAGCTTTTCTACACAAACTACTGTTCATCATGCGTTTGAGACCGTGAATCCCCTGAACTTCATGTAAATCAGAACTTGTATATGCAGTGGTTTCATTTTTTGTCCCGCTTATTGTGTTAATAAAGTGGATGCGCACTATTTGAAAATAAAATTAATGGAAAAAAAAAAGAAAAACTTTATTTTATTACATAACTTGTTAACCATCAGAATTCCAGAGTTTCCCCACGCTTACTGGGGTGTGATTGACAGAATGTAAAATCTTTTGAAGACTTTCTTTGTTAAATGTGTGTATTTGGTTGAAGATCCCTTCATTGACAGCACGAGGTCTCTCACACAAACACCGCCATGTTTCTTCCCACTTTAGAATTTCAAGAGCGTAAAATAAACTTCTTGGACAGCTCCATTTTCAATTATTAAGTCAAAGTGCGCCGTCATTGATGACAAACTGTACATGCTGTCAGATGCTTCTGAACCAAGTGAAAGCAAAGTTGCTGTTTCTCCTTTAGTTTTGAGAAATGTTTCAGGAAAACTGGTAACTTAAGTTACCTCTGACTAACCAGCAGTGATGTGGGGAGTTAATATTCATTTGTGTGCACTGCAGTAAATGCACTCTAATTAATTTAATGTTTATAAAAGGGTAAATTAAACCTTTTAGAGGTCTGGGTACTTTTACAGTGTGTTTTTAATAAAACGCCTTGAAGTTTAATGAAAAGCGAGAAGTTCACCCCAAAATGAAAAATGTATTGTTGGCCAGCTTGGAAGAGCCAGGATGTTTTTTAATATAACTACCTGATTTTGGCTGAAAGAAGTCAGGCATATACATCTTAGGATAAAGCGTGGAGTGGATGAGTAACTCCTGTGGGTATTTTTCGGTTTTGGGTGAACTAACAACCTCTAATTACATGAGAGGCCAGTAAATGACAGAATGATGGTGTTTGAGTGGATGGACCCCTTTGAAAATACTCAGCACTGTAATACCTTCACCGCTGCTTCCCCATACAGGAGGTCTTTCTAGACACTGCCTTCATGAAACCGATTTGATTTACTGTCTGAGAACTGATAAATGCATTAGTGCAGTTACTCTCTTAACTGTGAACAAAAATCTAATTATTACAGTTGAACATTCTGTGACTTTCCAACTGGCTGATAACAACCAAACAAAATACAGTCCAACAGAACTCGTGAGAAATGAAAACAGCATGAAAAAACTCTGCATTCCTTTATTCATGAACCCTTCTATTGTTAAACTGCAACACAAATCAGGAGTTGTGGACCGGCATGCATCGGCATTTCGGGTAGGGGGGCCATTCTATACAGTGCAGATTGAAATGTAGAGATGCTGGATGTGTGGTGTTCTAGCGGCAGATCTTCTACGTGCACGCTACTAAAAACAGCACAGGAAATAATCTGGACGCAAACACAAACACCAGCGAACTAGGTCAAAATGAAAGGCGTAGTCCATTAGAGTGCTCCACATGACGGACAACAGGATTGTGATATCTCAAAAACCTCCCCACACAGAGAAGGGGCTTATGATTATGTATGCAGATACACTATAATGCAGCTACAATACACCTCTCTTTTCTGCTCTTTTCTTTACGGTAGAAAAAGAGAGCGGCCTTTCAGAAATGCCATTTTCAAGTCCATCATGTTTGACTTGAGAGTAAAACTCGATCTTCATCATCAGTAGGCTGCATATGAAGCGGCTTTCAGCAATAAACCTGAGTCGATTCTATCTTTTTAGTAAGAACAGCAAAAACTATGCGCCACCTATCAGGTGCATGACGCTTGTCTTTCATCAACACTCAAATCTGAGCGACATTAGTAAACCAGTGTCTTCTGAAGGAGTGGGTGAGATCTAATGTTGTGAATCCGGACATATAGAGTGTTTTCTGGCTAGAACGGAGCTGACCTTATGATCGGTGGGTTGTGAACTCTATGAACCTGTGTGTGACGGCTCACATGCGCAGACGGGTATGGCTTCAGTTTTTAAACGCTTTACAATATTAGTATTTTTCTCAGCAGCACTAGTATCTTATCATTTCACGATCAGAAGACAATGGATTGCATCTGAATGGGGGTCGAAATGGACTGACATGGCAGATCAAACTGGCCAATCTATACTTGCAGGCCTGGGGTGTTTCCGCCACCAAGCATGGTTAGCTACCTTTTGCGGTGGTTAAGTGCCACATGAATTCTATTCGTAATAACGGAACAATAGTTGCTGTTTACGCAAACTACATCCCCTGATTGATTTTCATTGTTCTTAGTAGCATATTGTTAGATACACTCACCGAACACGGGCTCACACCGCAGCAATTTTTTATTAGTCTGGGGCCGTCAGCTAAGCACCAACATTGAATGCAGCCAATCACATGGCAGCTACAGGTCAGGTGACGATTCTGCTGCAAAGTTGAAACCAAGCATCAGAATTGGCCAGACTGGTCTGAACTGGAATTAGAAAGCAACGGGAATCTCAAATAAACCCTCGTGTATCAATCGAAGTCCTGCAGGAACAGTTCATCTTGAACACAGAAGAGACATCCACCGCGTAGTAAAAACAGAAGAGAGTTCCTGGTCGAGCTGGAATCTAGTTCATGCACCAATACGAAGGACTGAAGAATTTGGAGTTCTTGCTGCGACCTAAACAGCACAAGAGAGCTGTTGTACCCGCCTTTGTCAGCCTTGTGTCAGCAGTTCAGGTTGACCGCTCTGGGCCGCTACTGACGTGGTGTAATGGCTATTTTTTGTAGCAGTCATTTTGGCCTCTTTTTTGTACCCACTGAGCATCGATTAAAACAGCACCAGCGCTACTTGTTGCTGGCTCATGTCTGTAGCCCATCTTCTGATGGCTACTTCTAGCAGGATACACACGCATGTGCAGCTAAGCTGCATCAGCATCGCGAAACGCTGGTTTCTTGAACACTAAACTTCAGTGACCCCCCTACAGTCACCAGATCTCTCAATCCAGCAGGGCCATCTTTGGGATTCACTGCAGCACTGTCATTTCAATATAGACCAACAGGTCTGAGGAATCTTTCCAGCATCTTGTGGAATCTAGAATTAAGGCAGTTCTGAAAGAAAACGTGCAGGTGTAGCTAAAAAAAAAGTGCCCAGTGAATGTATGAGAACATGAGAACCGCGGGTATATGGAGAAGGTTAGCTGGCTAGCTGAAATTGAACATTCCTGGGTCATCATTTGGAAAGAAAGCAATGCTTCATGTTAGACCTGAATTAAAAATTAATTCTGTGATTGTGTCTCTTTAAAAGACGGATGAAATGGCTTACATTTGTTTTGTATTTACAATCTGTATAATGAACATTGATGTGTCAGAGATCTAGCTACATGAACTTTCAATGGAAGAAGATCACCAAAACAATTTCTTTTTTTTTTTTTGTTTGTTCTTTGTGTTGGGAAGCTGGCCGAGGTCTAGGGACAGAGACCACGTTAATGTCTCAGGAGGAAGAAAGCAATAAACAGAGACACGTCACAGACAGATGGGCATTTTCTTCTTCTTCTCATGTCTTTGGGGGTCTTGGTCTTGTTTGGACAGGCATGCTCTTGGAGCTCGTCCGGCTTCTCTTAGGACACGCTTTCCGTAGCAGTGCTTACACACGGGCTTCAGATCCATCTCCACAAACCTGTCCCTGAACAACAGCACAGAGTAACAGACATTACCCTCCGCACCAATTCTTTCATCAGAACTTCATGTTAAATTACACCACCCTGCTTATATTGTCTGCTTCTGGTAAATATCAAATAATATCCTTTTATTATTTCATGCAAAACCCCGAGAAATTCTTATGAGTAAAAAAACAAACTATCTAGTCCCATGAGTGAAGTGATGTCTGTTTCACTGGGTAACAAACTCCTACAGTCATCCGTCACTACCGGAAAGACACCAAGCATGTGACAAAAGAGGCACGAATCAGAAAACAGAATGTTGACTGGATTTTGATGTGATTGGTGTAAATGCAGCTTGGACATGAAGAGCAGCAATGGCATCATAATTAAAGATCATGCGGTCAAAAATAATATATGCATGGAAGATCTGTTCACAATAACACACGATAAGAACAGTGTTCGTTTTGACAGCAAATTTTGTTTAAATTTCCTGTCTATATACAAAAACTGATTTAAAATTGCCAAAAGAAATGCAAAATGAGCGACAGCTAGCCCCAGTCTCCCCTTACGATTCATTATATATGGTTTGCACAACTCAAATGTGAATGTGTTCCCTAACATTTTGAAGCATCTGAAGCTGATATGTTCCTGTCTAGCATACATCAGAAACACTTGTACACACTTGAGGGTCAGCTTGGGTTGCATATGACAGTCGTGGAGCAGCCGAAGCATTTGACACACACCAGGCCTTGTTCAATGCAGACACCACTTCAAAAACAAAAGAGAAAGAGTCAAGCACACATGTGGGCTCTTTGCTATAAATCCTTGGATTTTGATCAGCATTATATGAACGATGTAAACGGTCTCACCATCTCCTTCGATGACGCGGTTGTGCAGTGGTAACAGACTTCTCCAAAGAGCTGTGAGAGAAGTGTGACACATTCAGATCATGTTTGTGTGTTTTCACTGCATACAGCATCTGCCACGGATGTGGGCCGGCCGCATCATGTCTCGGTAATATTTTTGTAGACTGTCCCATACATATTGTTTCTAATGGGGTTTGGACCGAGTGGGTTATTGATGTTGAAAAGACATCAAAATTTATAAACAAATTTGCAAATCAAACTGACATCAAAAACTTGACATGATGTTGATTTGAACATGAAACATATTGGTCTACATATACATAAAACCAATTTCAGTGTGGTATTTATTTCTTATTTAAACCCAATTACCACTGGAAGAAATTGCCATCCAAACTGAATTTAAAGTGAAGTTACAGTATTTTAATCAAGTCTTGAATTTGACTTCAAGATGCCCACTAGGGAACCTGATCACTCCTTTCACATTTTAAATGCACATTGTAAAAATCTGAAAATCCTGGTAAGTTATTACATCATTACAGTGATTTGAAGTAAAATGCCTTAAGCTTAATGCTGACTGACCTGCACAAATACAACAGAACAGACAGCATGCATCTGTTTTTGATCAATGTTTATATTCTTATATTCATATCTTGATTCATATTTTTCATCATAGAGTGGATAAATGAGCTAATTTCCAGATGTTACCTGGTTGTAGTGAGTCTCACAGTATGCTAGGCCCTTGCGCTCATAATGCCGATGACCAAGAAATGGTTTCTCACATTTAGCACACACGAAATGCTGCAAACAAGAAGATGATAGATGATAATAAATGTCAAGATCCCACACCTCATCAGAGCATTCAGAGGATCAGTCATCCCACTCCCACTATGATGGACACAGAACAGCATGTATTATGGGTGAAATACCTCCACGTGCCACTGTTTGCCCATGGCATTGACCACGCGGACCCTCGATGGGTCTCCTGCGAAGGAAGCCGCGATCGGCCGCATGCCCAGCTTATCGTGACCCACGACGAGACAGTACAGCTCACCCCTCAGCTCCTGGCTTCGGCCGTCAGCTCCTTACTGAAAGCAGAATCACTCAACCCTGAGCTTCAGAAACATGCCATGGGTTCAACATCTTATTCCTATGTCACTGTCAGAAAACGTGGGACATCTTTGTGCCTTCACATGTCAAAGTACTACCTTAAAGGTACATAAAACAGTCAGAACAGTCACTTCAATAGATTAGAGTAATACAGTAGGTGGCCAACCAGAGTGTGCTTTCTTCCTTCCGGCTGCGAGCATACCGCTCCGCGTCTGTAAAGTGCATTTGCAGCTTTTGACTGCTGAGTGGCGCTTTAACCACAAGTTATCAAACAAACGCATCAAAGCACATTTTCGCAAATAGCCATCAGCATCTCCTCACCACTGTTTTATTACTTTTGACGGCTACAGTCTGGGAAAATGAAAGAAAAACACTGTAGTTAAAATATTGAATATTCACAGATGAAACTTTAGTAGCCTACTTAATAAGTTATGTTTGTTTCTTAGAACGAATAAAAAAGATTAAAACATGCACATACTTTGTTATTCGTTACCTGTCATTTATTTTGACAGATAACTACTTGGGGAAAAGATATCTGTCTGTACACTGATTAAAAAAATGTTGCTTGTTTTATAAATTATTTCCATTATTTTAGTAAAACGTGAGGCACTGAATAATTTTGCTCACATTATTTAGGCCAAACTAAAACAAGAAATTAATAAATTAAACCTGCACAATTTAGTTAAATCATTAAAACTGAAAAGAATGGACGGATTAATAAAATGTCCTCATGTTTAAACTCAAGTTCTCTCATTATAATCAACAAAGTGCACACAATGTAAAAAAGAGCTTCATTAATTGACAACTTCAGCGAATTTTAAAGGGAGCCTTCTTTACTTGCTTTCATACAATTTAAGTAAAAAAAAAATGCAGCCACATTTAAATGCAGGAGTGTATTCTATTCCTTAAAATATCAGAGTGCAAGATTTGCACGGCGCGCATGATGCTGACACACAACAACATTTATTCTTATTTGTCTACATATTTTTTCTTCATTAAAATCTTTTTGTGTATTATTTGTATTATTGCATGTAAAATAACTTAGTAATGCATATGCAAAAATGTGAAACTTCTGCAATCTTATTAAGCTCAGTCTATAGCATTTTATAATTATTTGTACAATTAATATCTAACTTAACCTGCTGTAGTATCTTTATTATCTAATCTAAAAAGAGATTTATTAAAACAATCAAAATCCACGATTTGGAGCGGCATCAGCCGTTAGATCATTTTAAAACGTCAAATAGCCTTCAATTTACAGGTTATAAATGCATCTGTCTCGGTTGTAGGTTTGTGAAGATTTATTTTTAATGCGGATCCCGCACTGTAACCTAAAACAAATGTGCTCTTTTACTATTCATATTCAAGTGTTTGTGCAGAAAATTATTAATGTGCATAAAGCATGCATGACAATGAGGGAAATGTCTCGAGACACTTGGCAATAAACACGGAAAAGGCAAATTTTTTTTTCCATGTTGCGGAGTATTTTTTCGGCACCATGGAATCTTTAACCTTCGACCTGACAAGAAAACATTAGTTTATTAATAAGTAATTAACATGTCTCCCTTTTTTCACAATTATTAGGGCTACTTCTGCCTGTGCTTTGTGGCAAACTTAATGCATGTGCTTGAGCGCGGAATATATTAAGGCTCATTATGGATTATAGATGTTTATTTAATATAAATAATGACTTAAATGAACAACTACTAGTAACTAGAAAAATCTTACGTGGGGGGCAGACCTATTAAATACCTTCTATACATCTCTCTGTTTTTAAAGCATTTTTATATGCGTTTGTATAAATTCTGCTTTCAGAACAGTCCGTAATGGAGAGATGCCTTAACACTGATTTTTTCCTCTGAAACACAAAAAATGAAAATTTAAATAAAATTTATATTTTATGTTTTGAGAATGGTTAACCCTTCTCCATTCTGCAGATATTGTTGCTTCTGGTTTGTGCATCGTAAATCACAAAAAGTATACAAAATGTTGTCTGCCAAAAACTCTCTTTTGTCAATTCTGTAACACACATGTATTTTCCAAATCTAAAATAGCCTATAAAACACGTTCATAGATAGATACTTTTCTGATGTCTGGACTCTGTTTGGATTTAGAAAAACATAAAGAGATGGTTCAATATATTCACTTCTGTAATAATAATACATTCTGTGAAATAATTATATTCCTCATTTTATTTTTTTTCTGGGCACTGTGAATAGTCCGTCTGTAGCATCCCAATGCAATAATACCATAATAATAATAACACGGGATTCCCGCATTACATTTAGGCCTATGTGATGTCTCAGCTTTTTCCGTACTGGGATATATATTTTTACATTGGGAGTATTGACAAAAACGACTGGGCAAAGTGCTTTACATAGAAATCTGAAAATAGTATCTCCACCTGGATGATCAAAAGATTTTGTCTCTGTTGGCGGATGGCAGCCATATTTGCTTTGCTCTCACAGAACACCTCACCACCTAGATAAAACCAGCTTATTGGTGGAAGTACTCTTTACCTGGAATTGCAGCAATTGCAAACTAAAAACACGGCATTGGAAAACACTTAGGCCTATGTGATGTCCTCAGGACAGTTTCTTATTACTGCAATATATTTTTTCATTTGTATTGCCAAAAGCGACTACCCCAAACCCCAACCCCCCTCCGAGCTGACCTGAATTGCTGGTTGGCTTAGTGTAGAAATGGAATTAAATCTGAAAATAGTACAAAGCAGCATCTTGTAACTAACATACATTAAGAACAAAGAACAGTTTTATTAAATCATTTAATCTTTGGCAGATCGTAAATCTCTTTAAAACACCACAACATCCAGGATTTGAAACTTTGTCTCTCACTAACTTGACAGAAGCAGCCTCATCTCTCTACTTCCTGAGATAAAAAAAAACAAATCACCATATTTTATATTGTATGTAATACTATATATATATCAGGCCCAGATTGGCTAATTGGGAGCACCAGGAGGATTCCCAGTGGGCCGGTCTGTATTTTGGCCGTGAGGGTGTGTTGTCATGTTACAGTACTGGGTTGAAATATGCTGCCTGTATTCACAGCAGCCCTACTCTTTTTAATTATTATTTTCTTGCAGCTCATATTATTATTTTCACAAGACCATAATAATAACAAATTCTCAATTGATATTTAATCATTCTTTTTGCAAAAATCATTGTTATTTGTGAACGTAGGCGTTTGAGGAAGACCTTAAGACGAAGTGGAATCCTCTGCCAGCTGCTCCGGCTTCACAGCGAGGCGAATGCAAGTTATTGATCATGAGCCCAACATTTAGCAAGGCAGGAAAACATTCAGTTAATGCAGTTAAATAGAGAGAGAAAAAATACATTGAATAAAAAACAAACCAAACAAAAAAAAAAAAAACCTAGTGTGGCTATTCTTAAACTTGGACCTATATATATATATATATATATATATATGTAATGACTGATTAATAACAATAGCATGCAGTAAGAGCCTAAATTTTGATGCGTAGACTGTAGCCTAAGACTATCCCACATTCTGAAATTAACTCACTGTAAATTTTCTAATGGTTTTTAAGTATGTTACAATGTTATATTATAATGTTATTGTTGTTTTACTTCTTTATTTCATCTCCGTTTACAAACCAAAATTTTACAATTACAGTCAGTTTGCAATCCGTCCCTTTGCGCCACCTGGCGGTAGTTTCGCGAATAACTTTAACACGCAACTGACTTGCACTTAACACCACGGCCCTGCGGCAGATGTATTACCCATTCTGGTTGTCCACCTACTGTGACAGATAAACGATGGGAAGTCTCTCGTCCGTCCCGTCGATTGTGTATTCGGAGTATGTTACTCACCCACAGTTACTGCAG
The DNA here is from genome assembly GCF_018340385.1 of Cyprinus carpio. NCBI lineage: Eukaryota > Metazoa > Chordata > Actinopteri > Cypriniformes > Cyprinidae > Cyprinus > Cyprinus carpio. The sequence continues at coordinate 1,029,311 of NC_056605.1, forward strand.
TTGAAGTGGTCAGGATGGTACGGGTCATTCTTGAAAATCAGCGGGATGTCATCAACAATGGCTTGACATTTCTGGCAGATGTACTTCCCCAGACTGTGAGCCTTCTCACGGTCATGACACGGACGGCACAGGTGTCTGTCAACATAAAACTATTCACTCAATCAGAATTTATAGACTAGCTTGTTTATGAAAACTTCATGGGCCTCATTTATAAAGTGTGCGTATGTTTAGATTTGATCTTAGAGTGAGCGTGCGCTTAAATCTGTGCCAATGCTCATATTTGTAAAAACTGTCTTTGAAAAGTGCTTAGCGTCATGTCAGCGTCTGAGCAGAGGTATGCACTTTCTCCTGTTCAAGTACTGCAGGTTTTTGGAAATGTAAGCTGTTCTTGCAGCTCGCTGTTCTAAATGAAAGAATTCAGATGATGACTGCTGATCTTTTAAATGTTAATGACATTAATTAGGAGTCGTTTACAAGGCAGAGAGCTGAAAACCATTCATTTGCGCGCAAGTTCAAGATCATGTGTGATTCATAGATTTAGCATCTGAAAGAGATGCATACGTGTGTTTTCTGTGCATACGTTCATTTTATGAATCACACGTATGCTTATTTGAGAGATGATCGTAAGATCAATTTTAGGTTGTTTCTGCACAACATTTTAGAAAGCGAGGCCTTATGTGATTTAAATGAATGTTGTACGACCCTGCTGAAAAAAACAGCATATGCTGGTTAGGTATGTTTTGAAGCATGGGAGCTACATTGAGCTGGTCATTAGTTGGTCATGAACTGGTTGAAGCTGGTTATGAGCTGGTCCTAAGCAGGAACTAGTTACTTTGTAGTACCAGCACATGACCATCTTAAAACCAGCTGCCATGCTTCAGAACATACTTAAATGGTTTTTGTGTTATGCTGTTTTTTTCCAACAGAGAAGGAGCACACAAAGTCCTTATTTGCCCTGAAGTACAGCAGCGGCTGGACTGACCTGCCTGCGTTCTTCACGAAGCCGACTTCAGCGAGCACAGCCTGGCACAGATCAGCAGCAGAAACAGTCAGGGTGCCAGCTGCTGTTCATGGCCTTTATCACACGGCCAATGATGAACTCGCCTGGAAACACAGCACATGCAACACACATCACACAGATGCTGAATTCAGTCTCATGGTCTTCAGGATTAAATAAGCAATTGCTGCAGACCAGTGTAAACTTCTGCCAGAACTCTATTTGTGTTTAGCTCCTGACTTGACAAAGAAAATGAGGTTCCACCATAGGTTCAGGAGGGGCCTAATAATTCAGTCCTGTCAATCTTCATCACAAGTGTGTATAAGCAGCAGTCATGCATGTGCAGTCCCTGCAACGTTTCTCCTGACCCCTCCACCTCCCCATCTCCGCCTCTATTTCTCTCATTCTGCTCCATGTTATACCCAGTGTTGGGGAAAGTTACTTTTAAAAGTAATGCATTACAATATTGCGTTACTCCCCAAAAAAGTAACTAATTACATTACTTAGTTACTTTTTATGGAAAGTAATGCATTACGTTACTTTTACGTTAATTTTTAAATATGAGCAGGGCTTGATTGTTTTTCATATAAGAAGTCACCAAGAAGTGTGATGAATAAACCTCAGGCTGAAGGAAAAGTAAATTCACGAATGAAAAGTAAAATAAAAAAAAAACAATAAAACAAAAAAAAAACAATGAAACACAAATTCAATTTTGCTAACTAAAATCCAAGTGGGTATAAGCAGCAGTCATGCAACGATTCTCCTGACCCCTCCAACCTCCCCATCTCCGAGCTTAAGTCTCCGTTCAGAACAGTAAGACAACCATCAAATGGGGTTCTAACCTGGAGCTTAAGTCTCCGTTCAGAACAGTAAGACAAAGTTCTTTTACTGTTAGTTATTAAGAATGGATGGGGCAGGTAAACTATCCCAACCCCCTCGACCAGTGCCATTGCAATAATAGAATAACATTGGAATAATAAATGTTATTCACTTGTCACCCATCGGTGGTTTTAATGTTGTGGCTGTTCATTGTAAGAATGAAAGCTGATTTTTTTTGCATTCATTTTATTCAGTCGGATTAGTGTCAGTCACATTTTAGCATTTTAGCATAAGATCCATTCATTTCAGTACAATGGGACACTTTTTGAACTGATGACTAGGTGATCTTGATGGTTCCTAAATACTGTTACTGATATTTTTACCATAGAATAATGAGTGATCAGACTCAAGGGTGAAGTGTTTTCACGCTGGGCATCTACAGGATTCATCAGTGCACACTTGATCAGGTTTGTCTACTCACCACACTGATGACAGCATGGAGCAAACAGCATCTGGAAGTCATGCTCACAGTATTTTCTGCCCTCAAACTGAAAAAGAAAGTGCAGGATACATGTGTCATAGATTAGCAGTTTATGTCTCCATCATAAAAGTCTTGTGCCTTAGACAATATCTTAATGTCATGACTTATTGAAATGTAATTTGTTAATATGTAATTTATTAAGAACTTTCTTCATTCTTTCCCTCCTTTCTTTAATCAAAACATAAAATCCATATAACTAACAAACCTTGTTCCTTAATGACATCATTCTTAAGGAAATGGCATCAAACTATAGCACAAACTGTGATGTTTGCAGCAAACAGCCAATAATGTCAGACAGGGATCAATCATTGTGGCCAGATCTAACTACAAAGGTTAGTCATGGAGCATTTGTTGTGGCATTGAACACCTTTAAAAACTAAGCAAAACAACTCAAACTAAGCAAACTTAGCTGCTTGTAGATTGTTGTACAGTCCTTGATATGACACAATAAACAGGCCAAAAAAAAGGTTCTAGATCTGCAAATGAACTTGTTGACAATTAGACTCAGTGGTGTGCCGTCAGGTTCAGCAGGGCCTTCTCTGCTGGCCCTATAAAACACAAAATTGAGTGAAAAATGTTTTTATTGATTATTTAGGTGCCATTTTCATTTGTGTAAAGTCCACAAAATGGTCTATGATTAGTTTTGTTGCGGCTGAACTGGAATATCCTACATAAAAAAGATAGTCGCATCTGATTGGTAACGAGCATTAGTGACAGAATCATCAGCCAATCAAATTTTGATGTTCAATGACAGCACACCCTCTTGGGTCTGGCGACGTGCCCACTGCTACCCCCAGCAATAGTCAGGGCTGTCCAAGGTAAGAAAGTGAAATTCAACAAAAATAAATTGACAGCCACAGTCGCCACACCTCTACACCAGATCATGCTGGCGATTTACTAAAAACACCTTTTTCAAGGGGCTCTTTTGCAGAAATAACTGAGAAAAGACGACCTACACCCAAACTAAATTCACTAACAAAGGTTTTGTGCACCATTTCAAAGATTGCAACTATGAGTGCTGTGAGTGGCTAACACATATAACACATATATTTTTTTCCCCGTTTACACTTTTTAAAAACAAATAAATTGACATGGAATGACAGACATATGGACTTTATTTACAAGTGACAGGTGAGTGCTTTATTATTTGATGAGTATTGTCTCATACACAGTGTTATGGAGGTGTATGTGGTGCATTGATACATGTTCTCACTCCCAGCTCGTCACATATTGAAGCTGTCAGGACCACCTGGTGTCGCTTTCTGCAAAGCTGCATCTGCCCATATCTAAATCCAAGTCTTCTGAAGCCATACAATATCTTTTATGCGAAGAAGAGAGAGAAAATTATCCTGCTTCATTAATGTGCTCTCATCTCATTCAAAAAGATACTCCCGTAACATGGCGCAAGAGCCAATAGCATTTCACAGCCAAGGCTGACGTAAGGGTTTGGCATTTGCACAAAAACAGGATCTGAGCTTTACGGCAGACAGAGACGGCATCTATTCCTCTCACAAATCAATTGTTTTGCCTCAGAAGACTTGGAATATTAATACTTTTTAAATAAATTATGACGGTAGTTGTATCTGCCTGTTTTATCTTGTGTTTTATTGACAAATGGTAGGTTTAGGGGCAGGGGTTGGGTTACGTGCTCATAATATGTGTACAAGTAAAACCGTTGAAAAATCACACTCCAACATATATGTGATAATGGCAATATTATTACCCAATATATAGCCTAATTTAATCATGATGATAAAATACACAGTACCTTTTGCGTCTGCATAGTGACACCAAGGGTTTCTTATGCAAAGCAATGAATGACCCTGCATGCTGAAAAATGTGTATGTGACGAGTTGGGAGTGAGAGCGTGTTGGTTGATGATACTGCGGTGTGGTTGTCCAGCATTTCTACACTTTTGCTGCTGTGGGCGTGTCGTCATTTTAGAGTGACGTGAATGTTTATAGTGACCCGTGTATTGGCGGATTTCTTTTACTGATCCATGTCAGGAAATTTACTCTGCATTTAACCAAACCCAAATTAAACAAATTTTTAAATCATCTATCATCTTCAATTTTTTTTAAAACCTATGTTTTGTAAAAAAATCGCATTAAACATAATACGCATATGGCTGCATTAGCTGGAACAGAGATGTGTAATATGCGTGTATGTAGTTTACAGTTGCTTACTGAAGGCCCTGACTGAAACCCCATGGTCCCATGTCAGGTAACTAGCTGCAATAAATTGTGTTCGCTCACAATGATGCAGTGTTCAGGCTTTTGGGCTGGACTATCTCAGAGAAGTTAAATTAGGGTGGCCATATGTGCTGTACATACAGGACACGTCCCGGCCAGGATTTTCATATTGCCTAAAATATCCAGGTTTTAGCTGTTTGCACTGTGCAGGTTGATCGTGGTGTGACATTCATGAGAGCTCTAGAGAGCAGAGCAGATGGCTCCTTACGTTTTCCAATCACTCTCGCACCTACTTTCAAACGAACAAACACGTGCACATATGCACGCGCAGCCCCACGACTGGTCGATTATGTACAATACCTGCATGTTATTGGTCAAACTGCTTTGGATGTTTTAGGCAATATTAAAATCCTGGCCAGGACGTGTCCCGTATGAACGGTGCATATGGCCACCCTAAGTAAAATGGAATGAATGAATGTGAAAAAATCAATAAACAAATGAATTCAAACAGTATAGAAGCTGGTTGCTTAGGACCAGCACATGGCCAGCATAAACCAACTCATAACCCGTTTATAACCAGCTTCAAACCAGCATTTGCAGATTTTTTTCAACAGGGTAGGTCTACCACCATCTTGCAGATTTCAGTTCCAGCCCATAACAGCCACTCCTGAAGCAGCTAATCAGTGTGCTCAGGTTATTGATAATGACAGTCAGGTGCTGGAACTGAAGCTCTCCAGGAGCAGGGCTGGAGATGCAAGACTGTTGGGTTTAGATCTGGGTGTGTGTCTCACCTCGTAGAAGAGCCCCTCGAGGAACTGCTGGAAGCACTGTGCACAGACGAAGCACTGCTCATGGTACAGCTCACCATTACTGTTCACGATCTTCTCCGTCGGTGTGAAGCTGGCCTTACAGCGCTCACAGATGGCATTGGCTAATGCATTCGTCATGTTGCTGTGAAGACAAACAAACATTCATCATATGATTTTGTCACTATAATGAAGAACATGTCTGAATGGTTGTAACCTTAAGCAGAAGTGTAATCAGTGGTGAATAAAGCTCATTCTGATTCTGATGAAGCAGCTAGCAACATGACCATCATAAGCATTTTACCTATTAAACACTTTATCCTAGCAAAATCAGGCAACTCTTTATAGAACGCTACCACAGGGCTGGTGAGAACCTCTGTTCAAATCATCAAGAGTCACAGCTCTTTCCCTCTGATTTTCTTCACACGTGACCCTTGGTGTCAGTTCATCGACCCAATGTCAAAGTGACTGAAAGCAGTGCTGTGTTAAGCCTTATATTACTTTTATATTCAATAAACTGGTAAGTCAATGTACAATCAAAAAACCTCTCCTGTAAAGGTGTGTCAAGCTTGCCAAACATCAAATATGCTAAATATTGGTATAAATTTTAGAAAGCATTCAAATACTTCCCCATAGGTACCACAAATCTCTGTACTTGAAGAATTCTGTTTGAACGTTCTGTTTAAACTTGCTGAGAAGATGGATTATCTATGGAACACAAGTCCGTTCTCTGAGAGGAACTGCATAACAGCAGCCACCCGTTTAAGAACCCCTCAAGGATATGTTTTTTACGTGTATTTACACTTTGGTTTGTATGAAAACAGTGCATCGGCTGACACAGAATAGCATACACCCTCTGCGTACAGCTCAGAATTGCCAAAATGGCACTTTGCTGATTTGGAGAGACACAGAGGAGAGGAATTGTTGAACAAAGTCGTTATTTTTGTTTTCTTTGTGTACAAAAATTATTCTCGTCGCTTCATAACGTTACGGTTGAACCACTGATGACAGATGGACTATTCTAACGATGCTTTTCATACTTTCCTGGACCTTGACAGTGTAACTTATTTGGCAGTCTATGAATCTCAAGCCTCCCTGTTTTCATCCAAAATATCTTAAATTGTGTTCCGAAGATGAACGAAGCTTTTACGGGTTTGGTTTGGAACATGGGGATAAGTGATTAATGACAATATTTTCATTTTGGGGTGGAGTAACCCTTTAAGGTGATGAGTAGACTGAAGTTGGGCTCAGGTGCTGTGGGATGTGTTTCTCATACATTTATTTATCTGTGGCGCTCACAATTTCAAAACTGACCGATTTTCCAAAACACTTCGTTGAATAAACATGAGCACGTACTGCACGTTTAAAAATCAAAACGAGGTGCAGGTGTTTTTATATCACTGTATTTCTGAAGGAAGTCTGTCTTTAATTAGTCTATTAAATTTTCGATGTGATTTTCATTTCATGTCATATGTCTGATAAAGCAGTGTTTGTGATCTCAGCGCTGCTTTGTGTTCAGCAGTTACTGAGGAAACCTCTGTTTCTCCGCTTTAAAGCACCTCCTGCTGGCAGAGAATGAATTTGCATTTTCAGTAAGTCTGATTTACACAGCAAACATATTTGGCTTGTTATCAGAAATAATCTACTCTAGAGGGACTACTTAGCTGTTGTTATTGATTCTATTTGGAAGTCTACCGGAAGTTAAGTCAGGGCCACAAAAGCCTGCATGAGCAGTAACGTTTGTTTGTGTTGTTGCCGTTGAAACCGTCTATAAAACATTCTTGCTTTTAAGCCAAATAAACAAGGAAAATGATGACGATTTCAGAGAAAACACGTCCTGATAAACATATGGGTTTATCAATGTAATCGTCTGTGTTTTCTCTGCATTAGTGCTGTTTTGTACAACTGTTTGAATTCGCTTATAGGATCTTCCCTGAAATTTATCAGTTTACATTAATGATCGCAAAAACCTGCTTCTTTTCATTTTTAAGTTATTGTTTTCGCTATAATGTACTGATTCAAATTAGTAATTAATTGTTATTCTACTTCTCCTGACATGCTCTTGCACCTCACACAATTTGACTGAAAAGATAACAGTAGCATAGTGAAACAGGACAGCACCCAAACATCCTCACATTATATTATTTCCTGGAAAATTCATATCAATTTCCCATCTTTCTAAAGAAGTTGACGCAAACATATGGGTTTATCAATGTTTTTCTATTGTGTTATACATGTACGCCTTTGGACTTAAATGGACTGAGTTGTTTTATGCATTTTAGTGATGACAAATAAATGGAGCAGCCGCGACTGAACAAGTATGCATTTTCTCATGTTATGCGAAATAATTAAACACATTAGATGGATTTAGTATCACTGATGCACACTTCTGACACTAAGTAATAAACTACAGTCCACATTATGGAGAGTATCACAGTAGTTCTTCTATGCATGCATGTGTGTGCGGGCTGCTCTGTGTAAAGCTCAGGCGTGCCGCACGAGGAATGTGTGATCTGCTCTCTGGAGAACGTGCACTCGACTCACACAGCTGTCAGAGTCAGTGTTAACTAGTCCCAGACGTCATGAAGCTCAACAGACCCCCCTCGGCTGGAAGACTGCACGCTGTGCATTTATCACTAATAGTTTTGTCTTGTTTTAGATTCACTGTTTTGGACTGCTTTTTTAAAAACGCGAGTACAGAATGACCGGTGTACGAATGCTCATATCCACATGAGTTTCAAAGCAAAACTGTTTAAGACTTCAGAATCTTTAGCTGCTATAGTAAATTTGTGCTACAAACTGGCATTTTTGTGATTACAATGTTAATGTAACACTAGCTTGTGCTATTCTTTTTCTATTCTATCTGTTTTCTTTTTATTTATTATATTATTTAAAAGCCCTTGCTACATATACTGCGTTAAGCAAACTGAGACTTGTTATAGCACTTATATATCATTGCTCTTTTGCTGATTTTGATTGCTTCCATTGTCCTCATTTGTAAGTCGCTTTGGATAAAAGCGTCTGCTAAATGACTATATGTAAATGTAAATGTAATGTAATGCAATAGCAAATACCTGTTTGTGACATCAAGCAGCATAACATACCATTTCTATACAGCTATAATAACTGAAGTGAATGACACTGGAAGCCTGGCACATTCAACTGAAAAATAGCCACGTAGTTCTTACAGTACATTAAATAGAAGGTTCAAAAGCTCATCTGATTCGTAACCAGCTTGTAACTATCTGCCATGTCCACAGTTAGTGTCCGGGAAGAAAGCCAGGTCGATCTATGGCAGGGCATGTGGTCACCACATATGAGCTCTGAGCTAAGCAAACTATTAGCTTAACTAACTAGCTTTTAACTTTTTAGCAAACTGTGAGAAAGCCTATGAAGCATTCAGCAAATGTTAAACAGTAAAACAGTTAAAGCAGGTTACATAACAGAAACATGTCAATGGACATGTATTTCTTTGGCCATCAGGTTTCACTAGTATTTCCAGCCCTCTCTCGTTCAGGGCTCTTACACAACGAGAAGCTCTAAATTAGCACAGGAACATGATGCATATCATCATCCGTTTCTCTAAATCATGCTGAAAGGACAGAGAACCAGATCAGATTATTTACAGAGCTGGTCCCTGTCATGAGACATTTACTGTTCTTTACTGATCTATGTAAAACCCAGACATTCATCACTTATTGATTGACATTTACATTTAGCAGATGATATTTATCACATCATGCAGTGTGCCGCATACAAGTATTTATATAATTTACAAGTCCTATGCAGTAAAATATGAGTAGGCTACAATTTTCACACAGTTTCTGAATGATTTTTGTAACTTTAGTAGCATAATAAATACTGTAATTGAATACTCATATGAACCCAAGAGGAGCTGGTTGCGATGTTTGTGCAGCACACTCACAAGCGCACGTAGAAATCACAGAACTCTTTGTAGACTTTGACGTCGCTGCGTTTGGGAATCTCTGCGCCCTGGAGTCCGTTGATGCTCCTCGCTGGACTCTCTTCTTCCATGATGACCACAGAAGTGAGCTCAGCCTCGAGTGTGTGAGCTGTGTCTGTAAGCGCCTCAGAGTCAAGAATAGACCGAGTCCGGTCATCATGTGTCAGACCAGCAGCCTGTCCTGTCCAATACACCACACTCGCTCGCTCGCTCGCTCACTCACTCACTCACTACAAACACAAACAAACAACTATAAACTTGACATTCTTTATAATAAATATTTTGGTTAACACAACCCAGTTTTTGCTCTTCCCCCAGACTCTCAGCTTGACTTTCACAATAACTGCACAGTAACCTACATTAATGACTAGAATAGCAATAACTAATTAGCATAATGTATGTTAACCTGGTGTTTAGACATCACTACAGAGGTTCATCACTCCACTTTTTGGTCAGAAAAAGCTTGTGTTTGATGATGGTTCTATGCTCTGGTTCACAGTGGACACTAAACTGGGTTCCTAACACCAGCAGACTGGAGTGGCATTCCTGCTCTACAGATCTCTGTCTCTATAAATAAAGTTCAACACATCTCCAAAGCTGACAGCTGCCTCTGGATGAAAACAAACTGAGCTAAGTTGGGAATTTGGGGCATGGAAGCTCTTGACCTCCGTGAAATATGTCCTTCTGCTCTGTAGTTATTGTAAGTGCCATTAAACCTGCTCATTCTCTCAAAACTGTGCCGTCTGTACTGGGAAATATCTTGATGTTTTATTAAAAAAAAAAGTGATTATCCAGACTAAATGGATTTCAGAAAATAACAGTGAACATAAAACTAACTGTGACTGTGATGATATATGGGAACAAATAAAATTAGATAGGAACAAAACAGGAAAACAAGGGGATACAAACTAATGAAACAGAACATAACAGAATCTTCTGTAGGGAGCTGTCTGTTAATGATAATGGTAGACACATTACTTTTAAAAGAAATGCCTTACAATATTGCATTAACTAATACTAAAAAAAAAAATAACAATTTAATTCAAATTCATTTATGATTATCAAACTCAATCTCTCACCAACAAAAAAAAATCATCATCCCAATCACATTCACTCTATCTCAACTTTATCAAGTGTTTGACAATAAACAATGCATCCAACAGCACAGAGTATCAGACTCCTTTAAAGCTTTGCAGCGTGTGGCTGCTGGTTCTCTTAACAGCATGATAAAGCTAAGCTCTATTCAAATGATTAGATTATATAGAGGCAGTGAGTAAAGAGCACTCATTCAATAATCACTTCAGTTCTGCACTTCTTTAAACAGTCCTGATATCAAAGTCTTTGTGTTTTTGTCAACGCTCTTGGTTATAACGAGAGGATTTGAGAAAGTGCAGAACTCAGCTCTGAGCTCACACTGAACAAACACACTACATTATCAATATTTCTGGCCCACTGTCAATCTTTCTTTACTAAGCACACACCAACACCACAAAGTTGGAAGCACAGGATTCTCCAGAATGTGTTTATATCGTGTCATGTCTGGGTAGATGCAGAGACGCACAGAACTCAACGCTGTATCAGATGGTGGGGATTGTTCAGTAACTCTTTAGGTTGACAGAGTACTGTCTTTATGAGTGAGTTTCTCAATTTTGCTTGTAGGATATTGCTCAAATTAATTATTTGGTTTAGATATAAACAAATGTTAGATCAAGCAGGAAAAAGAAGGTGGACTATTAGTTTTGTGCTACACTCAAGACTGATTCTGTGTGTGATTCTTTTAACATGTGAGGCACATGAATGAGAATACAAACGTACAGATACAATATATAGATACATATATATATGTTTACAATTCTTTGACAAAGTTTGTGTTCTGTAACAGTATACAGAAATGTTATTACTTTGAATCTGAAACATTAATATTACTTTAATGTTGACAAGCACTCTGTCTCTCAGTAAATGTCTGTAGTAGAGAGCAGATTGTGTTTGAATCACATTTATCCAGCTCTTGTCCTGTCCTGAAAATATACGGCCTGGGGCATCTAATTTTGTCATGGTAAAAATATCTGCAGCCCTCTGCCATCAACAGCAGAAGCAGAAGCCTTCTACAGGACAAACTTCAACAGCCATCAGCAGCCGAGTCTGCTGTCATCTCACATACACGGAGAATGAGCTATGATTTGAGAAAGGTTTGTGAGCTGCAGATATGAGCTTTACTGTGTGTGTAATGGTGGGAATCCAGGCTAAATAAGGACGAGGAGACGGGACGTCTCAGGCCCGCAGCACACTGAAAACACAATCACAGTCACTGCAGCAACACCATGAAAACCGTTGTTATGTCAAAACTGCTTTTTTACAGTGTACAAAATAAGTGACATTCATTCATTCATTCATTCAAGGAACTGGATTGTAAAGATCACGTTTCTTCTTATTTTAGCAAAGGAAATGCTAAATATAACCACTGGTGTAAAAAGTATGTGAAAAATATACTTTCATGAGTTGATAATGAAGCAAGAAGAATAGTATGTGTATTTGGCACACTGTCCAGGGAGAGGGCTCCGAGCTCGGTCTTTGCCCACGGTAGGAATGGGTCGACGGTGAGGAGTCGTGGTGCTGGAGGGATGCTGAAAGACTAGAAAGAATTAAGGTAAGGCTGCTATGTTTATTTATAGTGGTTCTCTTTCATGGTTGTATAAAAGATGATATAACCAATAATAAATTATCTGCCTTATTAACTACATACACACCCTCCCCAAAAAAATTTGTTAATAAAACATCACTTAGTGGAAATATGGATGCTGAGTGAATCAGTTAAAAGTAGTGAATAAAGTAACCCAAAATGAAAACAAGAGTGGAGATTCTCGTTTTCAATCATTTTAAGGCAAAGTGAAGGAAATGCATGAAATGTTTTGTCAGACAGACATGCACAGAAAGGTTTGTAGACCAGAATAAACCACAGTCTAACTGATGTTAGAGACACATACTCCGTCTCTTAAACGGATAGTTCACCCAAAAATGAAAATTATGTCATAAATGACTCACCCTCATGTCGTTCCAAACCCGTAAGACCTCCGTTCATCTTCGGAACACAGTTTAAGTTATTTTAGATTTAGTCCGAGAGCTTTCTGTCCCTCCATAGAGAATGTATGTACGGTATACTGTCCACGTCCAGAAAGGTAATAAAAACATCTTCAAAGTAGTCCATGTGACATCAGAGGGTCCGTTAGAATTTACTGAAGCATCGAAAATACATTTTGGTCCAAAAATATCATAAACTACGACTTTATTCAGCATTGACTTCTCTCCCGGGTCTGTTATGAGCGCGTTCACAGCACATCCGGTTCGTGAACGAATCACTCGATGTAACCGGATCTTCTTGAACCAGTTCACCAAATCGAACTGAATCGTTTGAAACGGTTCGCGTCTACAATAAGCATTAATCCACAAATGACTTAAGCTGTTAACTTTTTTAACATGGCTGACACTCCCTCTGAGTTCAAATAAACCAATATCCCGGAGTAATTCATTTACTCAAACAGTACACTGCATTTATTTATATACTGAATCACGCATGCGCAGTATCATCAGCTCCTCGCTTCTCGAACCGGACGCGTCCGACAGAAACGGTTCTTGACTCGAGAACGAGTCAATGTTTCGTTCGTTATCTGGCTCGGTTCAGTCAGTGTACTGTTTGAGTAAATGAATTACTCCGGGATATTGGTTTATTTGAACTCAGAGGGAGTGTCAGCCACATTAAAAAAAGTTAACATCTTAAGTCATTTTTGGATTAATGCTTATTGTTGACGCGAACCGTTTCAAACGATTCAGTTCGATTTGGTGAACTGGTTCAAGAAGATCCGGTTACATCGAGTGATTCGTTCGCGAACCGGATATCACTAAACTAGTGTTGTGAACGCGCTCATAACAGACCCAGGAGAGAAAGTCAATGCTGAATAAAGTCGTAGTTTTTGATATTTTTGGACCAAAATGTATTTTCGATGCTTCAAAAAATTCTAACGGACCCTCTGATGTCACATGGACTACTTTGAAGATGTTTTTATTACCTTTCTGGACGTGGACAGTATACCGTACATACATTCTCAATGGAGGGACAGAAAGCTCTCGGACTAAATCTAAAATATCTTATACTGTGTTCCGAAGATGAACGGAGGTCTCACGGGTTTGGAACGACATGAGGGTGAGTCATTAATGACATAATTTTCATTTTTGGGTGAACTATCCCTTTAAACTCAAAGCTCATGCAAGGTCTTTAAAAAGTGTCCGTCTGTGAGGAAGAGCCTGTGGAAGAGGAACATCGGAGGAGCAGGTGTAGAGTAAAACAGCGGTAAAACGCCACTTGTCAGACAGTTCCTTGTTGAGATGGACAAGCTTTGAGATGGCATTTGTTAATGTCAATGCTGATGTTTCAACTAGAGAGGCTTATTAGAAATACAATGAAGAATGCCACAAATTCAGTATTTTTATGCGGAGTTAGAGTTATGTGGTATGGTACAATATGTGGTATCATACTGTTTAATTTCTCTGTCTGGCCGTCCTGCAGCTTGGCAGTGTTTGGAGAATGTGTATGACTGCATGATAAAGTGTGTGATTTTAACATATCATGTGTTGTTTTGCTTCTTTGAGTTTATGCCCAGTTTCCATGTTGCTGAAATCTACACATCTGTGAATTAGCAATGAGTGGTTATTTCTTGTTTAGATGATACTGGTCTAAAACTGTGTACTGGGTTGACACACAGAATAGCCAATGGCTGGAGTTGCTTGAGACTTGTAAGCTCTGACGTTCCATCTTTTTACCATTTGAGGACCAAAATACTGATAACAACTGTCAACACAAACAACACAAAAACACCAAAGCAAAAAAGCACAATCACAAAGAATGGAGAAGAAAAAAGTATAAGAAAACAGTGTCTCTAAACACTCATGCACAAGACATTAAAACAGTGCAGAGGAACACAAAACATGAATAGTCATCCAACCCTCCATCTCAGGGTTTAGATTTTTTTGATACACAAATTTAGTAAAGTTGGGATGCATTATACATATGCATCAGAAATCACTCCCTATCTTTTGTAATGCCCACTATATAGAACATGTTTTTAGAACTGTGTTGAAGCAAGTTCTTCACTATTCAGACTAGGGTTGAGAAGGGTCTGGCTGCAGACTTGCACTTGCACTCTCAGACACTTGCACTCTCAGACACTTGCACTTCTGCTAGTGACATCACTAACAGTCTTTTTTTTATTTTTAATTTTGTTCTATATGTTGATTACTTTTTGTTTGGATCTCTCAACATTTTACAACAGTAACCAGGTGTTGAAGACAAGAAAAAAGAAACTAAATTATGAAGTCGCTTGCAATCGCCACTTGCACTCTCAGCTACCTGCGACATCACTTGCAGTCGACACAAATCATGCGCGTTGCCAATGGAGACGAGACGCTGTGGTGATTAAACGATTAAAACTAATTTAGTACTATAACGTACAGCGTCCTGCAAGAAAAAGACAAGACCCGCAAATCCACGGCCACAGAACAGCAGAATATGAACGTGATGCACAAAGTCTCTCGTTAAGCATTTAATTTCCTCCCGTAGAAAAAACAAACACTTAATATGGCTTAATGTATTAAGATAGGCCTACATAAAGTGAAATTAAAAGATCAAATTCAATATATAGTTATTATTTAATGTACAACAAAGCAAGCAGATGCCCATAAACACAATGCGCAAACTTTCACTTGCCCTCCAATACAGCAAAACACTTAATGTGGCATAATAATGGACTATAAAGACAATTCAGGAAAACCAAATATGTTGGTCTGTTGGTCTGTATATATGCATTATGAAATACATTAAGTGATATTAAAAGCATCAATGCGTTATGCGTTAACATTAAACATTTTCCTCCCTAAATCAATATAAATAAAACACGTAATGTAGCTTAATGGACAAAGACAATAATATAAAAGAGCTGTAGACAGTTATTCTATATGGAAAAACGCTTAACGTGAAACTTTGCATGTTGCATTTATTCTGGGCTCACCTGCTTGCCTGTACATATTAATTGTGCATATTTTAACTATTTTTTTTTCTTCACTTTTAGAATAATGAAGAGGAGCATACTGAGTTTGGTCTTTATCATATTAGTCTATTATTATGCCACATTATGCCATGTTTTGCTCATGTTTTGCCATGTTTTATAAATTACTCATTATATTAATAAACTGTATATTGAATTTGATATTTTAATTGCATCGTAATGCATTAAGACATATTAAGTGTTTATGGTTTTCTACAGGAGGAAAATGCAAGACTTTTTTGTGCATTACATTCATATTCTGCTGTTCTGTTGTTTTGCAGGTCTTGTCTTTTTCTTGCAAGACCCTTGTACGTTATAGTACTAAGTTAGTTTTAATCGTTTAAAATCACCACAGCGTCTTGTCTCCATTGGCAACACTCACAATTTGTGTCGACTGCAAGTGACGTCGCAGGTAGCTGAGAGTGCAAGTGGCGATTGCAAGCGACTTTGTAATTTAGTTTATTTTTTCTTGTCTTCAACACCTGGCTAATGTTTTAAAATGTTGCGAGATTCAAACAAAAAATAATAATTAAATAGAACAAAATATAAAATAAAGACTGCAAGTGATGTCACTAGTGGAAGCTCAAGTGTCTGAGAGTGCTAGTGCAAGCCTGCAGCCAGACCCTCTTGGCTAGTTTTGGGTATTGAAAACAGTTCCATTTTAGAACCGGTTCCAAATTTCCAAGAACCAGGTGTTCAATAAGACACGTGCATTTCGATTCTGCTTAATGATTCCTGCATTCGTATTTGAATGTGATTTAAAACGATTTAAGTGCAGGAACGGAAATAAATTGTGCCTTTTTTGCTTGCAGTGCACACGTCTGAAGCGTGAGCACAAAGAACAGTGGTCTCAGTGTGGGTTCTTGGTTTGTGTCCGTTCTCGAACCGTTCCGTGCATTTCCACTGCAGAAAAGGTTGTTTCGAGCCAGAGCTGACTTCTTTCATATTTAAAAAAAAAAAAAAGTGAACCAGTATGCAGTGAACTACGTCAGTATACCATCATAAACATAGCTGTTTTGTCTTAAGCAAACGTAAACAGATGAGAAAAAAAAAAAGTGTACAGTATTTTTAGATCTGCGTGTGTTCGGTGTTAAAGAGACAGCAGACCACGATAATTTTTCCCCCTTGTCTCAAGAAACATCTGCGTCCACACAAAACCACGAAACCGACACAAAACGGTGTAGTATACATGCCAGATCAGTATGTGGTGCTGTAATTCTGCCACAGAGATGCACTAAAAACAGAAAAGAAGACTTGGACTATGCGCATAAACCTTGCGCGCGGTATACAAATGAACATGGGACAATACATTTATTAATCTGTGTTAATATTAGTTAATAAAAAGACAATCGTTCAGTGTTTGTTCATGTTTTTGTTACTGTTACGTGATGCAGCGGTGTCTGACTAGGGGCGAGATGTGGGCTGATGACGTCATCGTTTTTGAAAATATATGGATTCACTGTCCACATGAAAACGTAGGGTGGGCTTTCCGATTTATCCACTGTGGGACCTGGTTTCAAAAAAATAACGGTTTTACTCTCCCAAAATGCCGGATCCGTGTGGACAGGGCCTAATAAACACGCTGCCTGTCATTATGTTAATCAAAGAACAAAAGAAAATCATTCACTAATCTTGACTTAATATATTTAATAACTTTAATTATAAATCTATATTTTATTTATGAAAAGAAAACTATGCAGTGTTTTTAAACTTCTGTACCTGAAATTCGGTTCAACTGTATTTATTATGCTATTATGCTATTATGCATTATTATGCTATATAGTGTCATGACACGCCCCTTTCCGAAGACTGGTCAACCAAATTTAAGTCCGTATCATTCAACAAAACAATAGTCCTCTGCTGCTGTATGGGCAGGTCCTTGATGGGCTTTCTTCTTTGCAACCTAACATGTTTTGCAGAAATATTTATTTCAGAAATTTTAATCAGCAGCCTGTTTTATTTAGTTTTTATTTAGTGCACATAGCCTAGTTAAATCTGTATGGTGAAGCTGCGCTACCCATAGACAGTGCAGAACGAATGAGAAGCACAGATAAAAAAATAAATAAATAAATAAATAAATAGACGAAGGGAGGTCCTCCAGACATATATTTATCCACGTTATAACATGTTAGGTTGCACAGAAGAAAGCCCAATCAAGGACCTGCCATTACAGCAGCAGAGGACTATTATTTTGTTGAACGACCTGAGGATGACGTCACAGACTCAGATTGGGTTGATCAACCGTCTGAAAGGGGTGTGCCATGACCGACCAAAAAAGACTTAACTCATAAACTCCTTAAAAAATCAGAGCCAACGCAATGACATGTGAAAAAAAACGTCATCATGTATTAAAGAAGACTGACTTTATTAAGTGTTGGAAATAGCAGCAGATGGGCACAGAACAGTAACAAAACTCAGAGACATTTACAGTCACACACAGGTGCAAACTGGACTTCATAGGGATGTTTTGATAGCTATAAAAGAATTCACGTTTACATTTATATATATATATATATATATATATATATATATTTTATATATATATATATGTGAGTTTAAATGCTTCAGTTTGTTTTCTTTTCTATTTATATAACTTACAGATCTCAGTTTAAATGCTTCAGTTTGTTTTCTATTCTATTCTATTCTATTCTATTCTATTCTATTCTATTCTATCAGTTTAAATGCTTCAGTTTGTTCTGATATTATATTATGTTATAGTATATTAAAAACCTAATAAATAATTGACCTTGTTTTTTTAATGGAGCCTCTTATACTCATCAGGGATGTATTTATTTGATCAAAAATACAGAAGAAAAAAAACAACAAACAAACAAAAAAACAGTAATATTATTGCATTATTGTAACATTGCAATTTCTAATATTGGTGTCCTATTTTAATATACTTTAAAATACATTTTATTTTAAAGCTGAATTTTCAGCATCATTACTCCAGTCTTCAGTGTCATTATGTCATTATCCTTTGGAATCATTCTAATATGCTGATTTATTATCAGTGTTGAAACAGTTGTGCTGCTTAATTTATATATATATATATATTTGGAATCTGTGATACTTTTTTCTTTGATACTTTGATTAATAAAAAGTTAAAAAAGAACAGCATTTAGTGACGTGACATACAGCCAAGTATGGTGACCCATACTCAGAATTCGTGCTCTGCATTTAACCCATCCAAAACCAGTTGGGGCCTTGCTCAAGGGCACCTCAGTCGTGGTATTGCCGGCCCGAGACTCAAACCCACAACCTTAGGGTTAGGAGTCAAACTCTCTAACCACTAGGCCACGACTTCCCCTAAAATAGCTTTTTATTTATCAAAGAATTCTGAAAAAAATATCACAGGTTCCACAAAAATATTAAGCAGCACAACTGTTTCCTACACTGATTTTAAATCATCATATTAGAATGATTTCTGAAGGATCATGTGACACTGAAGACTGGAGTAATGATGCTGAAAATTGCTTTGCTTCATAGGAATAAATTATATTTTAAAGTACATTTAATAGAAAACTTTTATTTTAAATTTCAATAATATTTGACAATATTATTTTGTGAAATAATATTCAGTATTTTTATCAAATAGATACAGCTTTGATGATAAGAAACTTCTTTAATAAACATTATTGATCCCAAACTTTTGAATGGCAGTGTATTATACTGTAAAAGAAAAAAAAAAAGTTTTCTCAGGTAACCTAAAATGTACATAATTTAGTCACAGGTCAAATTAAATACAAATAGCACATTAAAGTTAAAAGTTACACACTTTTTTTGTGCACGTGCTGTACAGGTCTGGTATAAAGAATGTTTTTGCTCAGGTATCAGAAAACAACACCCAAAAAAGAAAACCTTTTATAAAAAAGAAAAAAAATTAGAGGGAACATTGATTGTTGGCTATTGCTACAAATATACCTGTGCTACTTATGACTGCTTTTATGTGCTCCAGGGTCCCATATGATCTGTATATATTAATATTCATTTAAAAAATGCTTTGTAATAATTGTTAAACTAAAAGTGTTCATGTGTAATAGATTACTAATAATATAAAACACTTTATAATTATATAAATCATATGTAAATTGTAATTATCTTTAAAGCCATACAATTTTGTTTATTTTTTGTATTTTTTTAAAGGTACTTTATAGTGACCTTTAATTTGGAGGAAGAGAAACTAGGGGAGTGACTTTTTTTTTTTTTTGAGTCAGGCATCCCTCCCTTTGCTCACATCTGATTGGTCTAATTTCAGTCTGAGATCTATTACCCAGATCATAACCTGCCCCTTCCTCAATGTTTGATAAACATTCTGTATTTTATTAGTCGGTATATAATACAGCATGTGGTGTATGCCATGCCTCATCTTATTAGTTTTTGTTAATAAACATTAATGTAAGCTTGTTTGTCATTATAGCTTACTGTTTTATTGACGTGTAGTTGTGCTTTTAAATTAAGAATACAATGAATCAATCATTTGTTTTAGTCTTAAAAATTGAAATGTGTATAGATATAAGCAAAACAGACAATTACCTTTTCTTGTAAAATGTGACACCAAGATCGCAAATTTGATGAAAAAAAAAATATCCAAAAACCATCATAAAACACAACAAAAATCCATTTCACAAAACCAAATTTTAAACTATGCGACCAAATTATGTGCTCGTGCGACTTACTAAGAAAGTTAGTCGAAAAAGAGCTACCAGTGGGAAGAATGAATACTGTAATTACAATTATTATACAATTAATTTATGCAAATAAATATATTTGGAACACAAAATGAGATGAGACTCTCTCATTCACCATGTAATTAGCTATATGTAAAGTAAGTGAATGACATTATTCTGCCGAACATCTCCTTTTGTAAGTCATATGGATAAGAAACAAAATAAAGGTAAGTGATGCGTTTTATTTTTAGATAAACTACTTTATTCACAACATAATCACTCTAAAAATAATCAAAACAATCCTGAGCTAGATCAAAATTTGATCTCTGTAAACCAAACTATTGCTTTAATGACATAATATTTTTTCCGCACTAATAAAGAGATTTTATCATTAGCTAACTCCACACTGGAGAGCTGCATTATAACAGAAAACCAAGTTGTAATTATAATTGAAAGTGACACTGACTCTGGTTTTTCATGTGTAATACTGTAAAGCTGCTTGATTTAAGGCTATCTATTGCATAAAGTACTGTACAAATAAAGTATAAATAAATGTCACGTGACTGGACTTTACTGGCGTACCGAACGCACATCCACATTGCTGTGATTAGGTGCTTTCCTAACTGCTGCTTTTTAAACCATATAATTACATATTTAACCTATTTCATTATTGAGAGCAAAGTGCAGCATATATTTACATATTGATCCAAACGGTACTCAGCAGCCTCAGGTTTAGCTGTGTTTGCTCTGAAGTGCTGTGTCTTCCCTTGAATTACATCCAGGAGGGCCAAGATACAGTCTTGTAGAGCCCTGCACAGGCCTCAGATTTAGGCCCTAGCTTGGCCCGTGTCCGACAGTTTATCAGGATTACCAGCCCGAGCCCATCTTTTTTTCCCCTTCTCCCAAAACAGCTTTAACTACTGTTTCAGCTATTAAAATAGTTCCGTTTTGTATGTAATGGCAAAGTGATTATATTTCCATTTCGGTTTATTAAATTAATTTAGAAAAACGTTTGGAGCATTTTTTGTTTGTTAAATATAAGTTGTTGTTTTTTTTTCCTTCTCAAATTTTCCCTTCTCAAATGATCACGGCTTGCCTAAAATAAAATCTATACATATACTAAAAGAGTTCAAGCATATAACAATGTTTAAATGTTAAACCTAGATAAATGTGCAATATATCCAATAGTTTGTGTGGAGAGTGGAAGCTAAAGCGCGCTTTGCAGGACATGGAGGTGTTAGGGCAATCACACGCATTTTTTTTTCAGTGGACATTTTTGCTTATAAAGGTAAGAGTAATACATCATTCGGAACTGTGAAGGGTCTTGCTTAGTGTAAAATGGACATGCTCTATCAAAAAGAAAAAATGGTTAAAAATCAACATTGTTCACCCGACTGTATAGCTGGCTAGCGAGGTTTGGCTTAATATTCTTTAAAATCATTTTCACCAGTTCGTTGTTGGATAAGGAAGGCTTCCATCTCTTGCAGAGAGCTCTGTAAGTATATGCAAAGTCTTTAATGCTTTCACTTTCACCTTGTGTTCTTGCTCGGACCCTTTCTGCTAGTTCGTCCTCATAGTCGTCTGAAAGAAAAGCAGAGAGGAAAGCAGACTCAAATTCATCCCATGTACCTACAGATAATTGTGCTACTTCCCACTATTCCCGGGCGGTGCCATAAAGGACAGAGCGGAAAGTGGCCAGGATGTCAGCATCGGTAAGAGGATGTAGCGTTAAGAAGTCTTGGCATCGAGTGAGATACAGCAATGGGTCTGCATCATCCGACTGTCTGCCAAAAGTAGGAAATGTGAGCTTAAGATGCTCACTCTTTACCACCGGAGGAAGGGAAGGCGTTGGACCAGACACTGGTGTTGCAGGTGAATCAACAGCAGAGGAAGGTGGTGATGATGGTTCTCTTAGCTGGAAACTAGCTGTTACGTCCCCAGAGTTCTGGGTTCGTTTTATAGTCATTTTGTTGAGCGCCTGCGTCCCAGTGTGGACTATCAACTAGGACTATCCACCATATCTGCCTAAATAGTATTGAAAATGACTAATATCACATAGAATTTAGGATGGATAGTATGCACATTGGGATGCAAACTTGTTCCATTTCTAATTGAATCAGCCCTTTTGAGCAAATCATTTGATTTGAACGATTCAACAAATCATTTATCAAAACAGGGACTGTCTGCCACCTACTAGTGATTTTACTGTTATCATTATTTCTCCATGACAGGCAAACACATTTAGCAAAATATTGATTAATTATCATTATTGACCAAAATTCCTCAATTTTTAGGCACAAGAAGGGAAAAAAACAGGACCTACATACCTACATAACCCCCCACCCTGGAAAGGACACTGAACACACCATCCCCCCCAACATATTTTTACAATACGACCGCTTGGTTTGGCCAGTATCCTGCCCAACAGATAGGTCCTCTGTATGCACATGAACAACCAGGACGTCTTTATCCTGAACAACACAGGATGGAATCCTACAATGTGTCACCTACCATGGCATCTGTGGATTTGACAAAGAAATATTACAAAGGTCTATGCTTCACCATTCCTTACTTCTGCAACAAAGATTTAAGTGAGTTTGCTTGATTAAAAATAGCCTTGGACAATCTTCTGCCACCTGATATTACTGAGATGTTCAAATATCAAGTACTGGTTGACCACCTGAAATTAGACAATGCTTCCTTCTTGCACTCTCCTAAACCTTACCAAGACACCAGTCAGCCCCTCCAGGTAGCTTTAAGAAGGATCTCTCACTCAAAAAAAAAATTTCTGTCTAAATTAAAATTTTATATAATTCAATTACATAACAAATTTCCATCCATTTAGATTGCATAGTTTTAACATAAAAGAAATCAATAAATTTAATGTGATTCATATGCATCAGTCATACGTGAATGAAATAGGTAAGTTTTATGTAATAGTTCACAGCAAAGTACCCACACTGTTCAGTGTTCATGTGTTTCCACACTACAGAGTGTTAAAGTAGCATTGAAGCAGTGCTGGAGTTAAGAAGATAATTATGTGATGATTGAGCATTAATAATGAACAGCTGCTGTTAACAAGCAGAACCACTGAAGAAAAGAGAAACACAAGAACTACAACTGACTTCAGCAACAGACGAAGATGAAATCAACTGAAATAAAATACATTAAATCTCTAAGATCTGATTAAACAACTCATAAAACAGCTTTACCAGATACTCATAAATACCCACACATACATAATTAACATCAGATTACAAGATAATCCATTATAAAGTCATCAAACCAACAAAACCAAAATATATATTTTTTTATCACCATCAAGGAGAACAGTGTTTCCTTTTGTTGAGCTCTTGACCCTTGATGTTTGACCCTTGTTAGCCTTGTTGGTCTAATTATGCTCCTTGTGTGTTTTCCTCCCTATTTATAGCGCCTTTTGCCCTATTGTCTTTGCCGGTTTGTGGTCATTCTCACCCCTTCTGTCACTGTCTTTGTTGTTTGTGGATGTGGCTGCGTATGTGTCTCTGTCTCCCTGCCTGGTTGGTCTTGTGCCCTTGTCTTGTCTAGTCCTTTGTAGTTCCATGTTCTTGACTTGCTCCCTGTTTTAGCATTTTGTCTGTTCTTGCCTTGTTTTAATTTTAATGTTTTTAATGTTAATTTTCTACTCCTGATCTTGGGTTTGCATTTTTGTTTGATATTCTTTAAGTTAGTGTGTTGGTTAAATTGGTAACTATTTCTTATTTTGTTACTTTACTCTTAATCAGTTCTTTTTTTATTTATCCCCTTGCTTTGGAGTAATTGAGCTCCTGTAGAGCTTTGTCCTGTCTTTGTTCCTGTGAGTCCTGCCACTGTTTCTACCTGCCTGGCACTTGGTCTGCTTCATTGGCGCCCCCTCTGCTGCTATAGTATTCTGCCTCTGCTTCAGAGTCGGCGGTCAACGAGTATCTGAGCTCTGCTCTGTGGAGCCTTGTTTGGTCTTCTCCATCAACCTGGTCTTGGCGCCCCCTCTGCTGCTATAGTATTCTGCCAGTTGATGTCTGAGGCTGTTCCAGTGGCCTTCCCTGTTTACTGTGTTCCTGTTGTGGTATTGTTTGTGCACTTCACAACCATCTTGTATCGGTCTGTTATGTCAATAAACCCTTGTTACTCACACTGCAATTGGGTCCTCCTCCCCCATCCCTGACAGTCACCCTTTGGAGATATCATCAGGAGACATGGTGTTAGCTTTCAACTCACCTCTATATTTCTTTGCAACCCACTGAATGTAATGACCTAGAACACTGTCTAATATTTGATGGCTGCTCTGTCAGTTCTTAACCAAAATTTACTAACCTAAATCAACTATTCCATTAAAAAACTTTCCTCTAAAAAATCTAAAATCCACAATTTCCAAAACAAAAATTACAACTATAAAAATATATCTAAATTATGACCTATGCTCTCAATGTCAAATGCACAAAAAGTTAACTCATGCATTCATGACCTCAAGGTTAGATTATTGCAATGGTTTATTGGGTGGTTGCTCTGCACAAAACAAACACCAGCTGGTTCAAAATGCAGCAGCTAGAGTTCTTACTAGAACCAGGAAGTATGATCATATTAGCCCAGTTCTGTCAACACTGCACTGGCTCCCCATTAAACACTATACATTTTAAAATCTTGCTAATTACTTATAAATCCCTGAATGGTTTAGCTCCTCAGTACTTGTTGTCCGGTATTAAGTGCTGATGCGTCTAAGTTCTACATGTGTCACCTATCTGCCTGTGTATGTACCTTCTTGTGGATTATTAAAAGACTATTTTGCCTTCTTCTTCGTTCGTGTTTATCCTCGACACCGTTATTTGACACTTGGTAATAGAACTTATATGATATTGAAATATAAGTGACAAGTCAAATGTTACACCCAGTTTCTCATGGCATGAGATGGAATTAATGTAGCCCCATCAACAGATAAACTCACTCCATACTTTCTTTTAAAGAGGGTTGGTGGACCAAATACAAAAAGCTCAGCTTCATCATTATTTAATAACGTTATTTTTTTTGTTCCGTTTATTTTAATTTTGCAGTCAACCAATCACAAATTCATACAGTATGGCCTATGCAAATGTGACACTTGCTTCTGTGAATAGAGAAAACTGAATAAAACTAGGCACATATATATATATATATATATATATATCTATGCTATATATATATATATATATATATATATACACATAAAAAGAATAGGCCTATACACAAGATTCAGTTAATTGTGACGTGCTCCAAAGTTCATGGAAAAGATAACCAAGGTGGCAGAAAGTGGCTTTTGTTTCATAAACGCTTTACAGCTTTGAATGATGTCTTACTTCTATCTGTATGACCATAAACAGTTTTCTCTCTTAGTGACCAGCCTCTCAAAGCATTTCATGATTACCAGTAAGTATCACGGGGCGTTAGTCACTGAGGCTGATCGGCAAAGATGTTTTTGGGATTGGTATAATGGTAGCTGACTTCAGGCAGTATGGTATGATGGCTTGTAACAGGGACTGATTGAAGATATTGGTGCAAACTGGTGTCAGCTGGTCAGCACATGCCCTGTGTACTGTCCCAGGTACTCTGTCTGAGCCAGTTGCTTTTCCTGGGTTCACTGACCTTA
The DNA here is from genome assembly GCF_018340385.1 of Cyprinus carpio. Classification (NCBI taxonomy): domain Eukaryota; kingdom Metazoa; phylum Chordata; class Actinopteri; order Cypriniformes; family Cyprinidae; genus Cyprinus; species Cyprinus carpio. Next base: position 1,055,033 of record NC_056605.1, read on the forward strand.
GCACCCTTCTCACCTCATGCTCCTGTAAGGTGAGTGTGGTCGCTTCCCTGGTAAGGTGAGGTGTACCTGGGGTTACCGGTGCTTGGTATAGGGCCGAAACCGAAGTGACGAGACTGTATTTTGCTGGGTTGCCTCAAAATTTGCAAAGAAGTAGTTCAGCTCCTCGCCAGTTGGGCGGAGTGATTAGTCCCTTCAGTAGTAGCACAGCCCCTGAAATTTGTGATGGTCTGTATGCCCTGCCACATCCGCCTTGAATAATTCCCTGAGAGATGTTCTTCTATCCTCTTCCTGTAGACCTTCTTAGCCTCTTTGATCTCTCTCCGCAGCTTAGCTCTCACAGCACTGTACAGACCTTTGTCACCTGTCCTGAAGGCAGCATCTCGGTCCCTGAGAAGTGTACATAACTAATCCATCCATCGGCTTCTGCTGTGCAAAAGATTGGAAAATATTATCAACCAATCACACAAATTAACTTAACAATTCAATACAGACATTAATGTAGGATGGAACTGTCTCTGTGTATGCAGCCAAATCCTGGTGTTTGAAATAATCCCCAGTCAGTTTTAGCAAAACAGTCCTGTAGCTAATCAAGGGCTTCCTTAGGCCAAGTTCTAACAGTCACCTTGTATGGTCTTCTCGTCCTGAGAGGGGTGTAAGCTGGGATGAGAAGCAGAGAAAGGTGGTCTGATTGGCCTAGATGAGAAAGGGAGACAGCTCTGGCTGACAGTGATGGTTATCTTATGCTTAAATCCAATGTCCAATAACTCCTGCCGACTTTAAATTTGCAGGATATCACCCTTGTATCAAGCAACAACCACAAAAACACAATGTAAGGGAGACAAAGGCCTCTGCGGCCGTGCGCGCCACCATCTTGATAGACATTATCCTTTTTTTTCCACTCAAAATGCAATTTTATACAATCATTTTTTTTAGCCATGCAGCAAACATTTTTAAATATCTTAAAAAAGAAAAACTTTAATTTCTTTAAAATGTTGACAGTTTTTCCTTTCGTTTAAAGGGTTAGTTTACCCAAAAATGAAAATACTGTCATTAATTACCCTCATGTCGTTTCAAACCCGTGAGACCTTCATTCATCTTTCGAACACAAATTAAGATATTTTTGATGGAATCTGAGAGTTGTCTTACCCTGTATAGACAGCAACGCAACTGAAATGTTCCCAAGTCCAGAAACGTAGCAAGGAGATATGTAAAATAATCCATGTGACATCAGTGGTTTCATCCTGCAATTATACGAAGCTACGAGAATACTTTTTGTGCCAAAATAAAAAAATAAAAATATTTATTCAACAACTTGTCTCCTCCGCATCACCCTGGTGCTATTTTGGAAGAGATAATCCACTGGACCATATCTGTTCTGTTCACTTGTGCTCAATGCCAGAATCTGTTTTCCTAACGTTGTTTGTTTTTTATTTGTGATCTGATCTGACGAAACACGTTCCGTATCGATGATGCAAAAAATCTTATTACAAAAGATTTGTTTTTTGGTATAATTACACGCAAGATACGCTAGGCTACTTATTATTATTATTATTATTATTATTATTACATAGATTAGATTAGATCTTAGAGTGTGTGAGCTTAAATCCACACCAGTGCTCTTATATATATACAGGTCCTTATAAAAAAATCACCATAATAGTGAATGGATTTTATGATTGTAAGATCAAATTTAGGATGGTTTCTGTGCAACATTTTATAAACGAGGCCCTGTTAGAGTGAATGGATTTTATGACAGTAGGTTCTTTTTTTCTCTACAAGAAACGTGATTCTATGATATTTATGCACCTCAGCTAAGAATTTAGAGAACATGATGAAGCAGGTCAATTTACAATTTGGGTTAGATACAGGGTCTGAAACTCTTATTGATTGATACAGGGTCTTTTATCTCTTATTGATGATAATGAATGAGGTATGGAATTAAAAAAAGCTTTGACTCTCTTTATGACCACCCTCATTTGCATATGTCAACTCTATCAAACACCTGACTGAACAGCTTAAATAACTCTCACCAGAATGGCAATATGAGAGATTATGTTTTGGCATATCAGTGTGAGCTGGCATTGGAGAAGATGTTTTACACTTCCATTTTCTTTGTCTGATCATCGATTAACTGTCAGGCTGGGCACCAGCTTCAACCATGTTAAAACTGTGAGATTCATGCATGGGTTTGCTGTGTCAGCCTGTCCTCTCCCCCTGTCTAACTGGACTAGCGACGACTTGCCAAAGATCAGGATCAGGAGTCCTTGCTTTCTCAGGCTCTGTGGATGCAGAATTATCTGATGTAGGGCACAGCTGATAGTCATACTGTTGGAGACCAGGAATGACAGACTACCAATCTCTGCTCTACATGCATCCAGTGGACCAGAAAGAAGAACAGATACCCGCATATGTTTTCACAGGCTAATCAGATAATAGGCTAATCACTTGGGCATCCCAAGTCTTACTTTGCTTCCTGTCTAGATTCTGTCCTATCATAATAAGGCCAACATTTCCAAATTTTCCAAAAGCAGCAGATTTCTTTATAAACACATGTATAGGTTTCTTGAAGCATCTTGGAGACGTTGCCACAGTTCGTCTGGGTTTAGTCTGTCTCAGTATGTTCTGTTTCTTTATGTCATTCCAGACAGACTGGATGATGATCAGATCAGATCTCTGTGTGGAGTACTGGATGTTGTCGGACAAAAATCTCAATGAATTATTGAATTAATGAATTATTACAATGAATGTCAAAATGAATGTTTGGATAAAAGCATTTTTTAACTGGTGAAAATACTAATAATACATCATTTTGGCCACCACT
>NC_056605.1:1058166-1083166 GCF_018340385.1 Cyprinus carpio
TTTTGGCCACCACTGTGTATATATATATATATATATATATATATATATTTTTAACTGGTGAAAATACTAATAATACATCATTTTGGCCACCACTGTGTATATATATATATATATATATATATATATATATATATATATATATACACACACACACACACACACACACACCTACACACACACACACACACATATACATACATATATATACATTCAGGTGCAGCAGATGAACTGTCCCATCAACATCACACTCCACAAAAATTTCCAACAAAAAAAGCAATAAAACACCAAAAAAATGAATCAAATTAACCTAACAAATCAATCGGGATTAAAGCGGTTTCATAAACAACAAAATAAGTTCACGCAATTTCACAATGTGGAATCAATCGGGATTACAAAGCGGTTTTGCGTCACCAACAAAAATAAGCCGTCGTACTCACTCATCTGATCCAGGTTTCAGTTTAGAGTCAGGATACTCACCACATGCACGCCTATTCTTAAACAGCTCTTACGTTAACATTGGATCAAATCGGGATCCACCATGACAAACAACTGAAGATGTTCCAAATATATTTTAATGCATACCTTACCTACAAATAAGGCCAAAATATTGTCTCCCTTGGTAAATATGATCAAAAAAAGGCTGTGAAAATTCATCTGCATTGTTAATCCTTCTGGTCAAAAATAATTTTCACATGTTTTTTTAGAACCCTCAAGATGCAAGTAAACAATACGCAATAATGTTAAAATAGCATCATCCCTTCCCTTGTTTCACTGTTAACCAAATTGAAAAGAATACAATAATGTGTCTTTTCCACTATTTATGTTTGTGGCAAAAGTTGTAGTTAATGGTTTGTTAAAAGCGAGAACTGGACAGAGAAAAAAGTGTGATAAACCTACCCATACCACCAAACCTGTCCCTAACCTTGCCCTTATCACACTTCGATAGTAGCAAAAGTGTTGTGCATTAACAAAAGCTTTTAATCACTGTATAACATCTGTCAACATCATTTTAAGATTTTATAAAAAGTGCATGATCATATGAAGTGGAAGTTTGATGAGATTTGTATGCATTTTAATCTACATGAAACAATGATCTGTTAAACATTAGGTAATGTTTAATAAGTGTTATTAGTAAATATTAACACACACATGGTCTCTCGTTTCTCTCTTTTTGAATGTCTGTTAACTTATGATCCGTTAAGAATTATATAATCTTTACTAATGATTTATTAATAAAAGTTATTATAAAGGTGTTACCACAATGTCTTTTTGTAGCATTGCAAATGCAATCCTTCAGCTCCTGCAAAATCTTGGTTTTCTGCATTATATATATATATATATATAAAACATTTTGTAAAGAAACGGACTGTCAATTAAAACACTAAGCCTTAAAAAATGGAATATGTTGATCCATACGGCATAAAGTGAAATATATACATACGGAATAAAATAAAATACATAAATTTAAATATATACAATTTGTAAATCTGGATAAGGGTTAGGCAAAAAAACAAACACCAAACCAGTAAACTGTTGTAGTTAAATTGTGCTGATAATTGTTCAAGTTTGTGCAGGTGGCAGTGGGATTTCAGCTGGAGGGTTAGGCTCATCATCAATCATCAAATCACGGCAGAACAACACTGATTCTTGTCCAAGACCCAGTTTGTACTGCCACAGATATAAACTTTCATTTGGCTTCAGCTCAAATGAGAGTTGTTCATCCACTTCAGTCGCTTCGTTCCAGCTTTCGTTTTCAGTGCTGACATGAGAACCTCCATATTCTGCAGAAAAGGAGAACTGACACTTCACAATTAACCCTGAAAGGGCTCCAGATTCAGTTGAGGCTGACGTGGCTATCTTCCAGTTGTGCGTGATCTTGGACATTTTCTCCTTATTATATCCAACCTTTTTATTAATTCTCTTTTGCCATGTCACTGGTGTATTGCTGTCATTAGTTATTGTTTTAATATTCTCCCAAATGCCAAATGCTGGGCCTTTAGTTACTGACAGGCCACCAGGCAGGAAGTTAATAACATCGGGATGAACAGAATAGACATCGACACACTCGTCTTCGTGGAATTTTGTTCCTTTGCAGTACTCAACTCCCCACTCTAAGACTGGCTTGAGGAAGTAGCAGTGGTTTGGGAGGCCCCAGTAATACAGACCATCTCTGCAGTTGGGTTGCAGGTCGTATTCTACAGCATCCGTGTCTTGATTCAAGTTTGTTGTTTTTCGGTAAGTGCCCTTACCTTGGAAGATAATGTAAAAATTGCCAAGGGCTGAGAGGTAGTGGTCTCCACCCTGGCAGTTTGGATGAAGGCTGTAAACTACAGCACCGCTGTCTGTAGACAGATCGGTGACCATGCGATAAGAATCGCCCTTGATGATGTAGAAGTAGCCATCCTGATGACCAAGGTAATGATCTCCATTTTGGCAGGCAGGGTGCAGACTGAAAATAGTGATGTCTAAACCTTTATTGAAATTACTTGACTGCATATAGCAACCGAGATCAGAGCGGATTATGAAATAGTAATCTTTCACTCCGCAGAAATCAGTACCTTTGGTTTTGTTCTTGGGAATAATGCCTTTCATCATGCCTGAACCTGCAACACAGAATAACCCAAACATTCAGTCTCCACACCTAAAGCAGTGCTGTTATGTTAGAGATTCTAGACATTCTATAGCTCACTTATTGCCAAAACACAAACCGGACAAATGACATTGCAATCGTTTTCCAAAATGTCCTTTGTCTGGAAATATTATGAAGTCTGTAAACAGCCGTCATCAAAGGCTAGATAAAGATGAAAAGAGAGGAAAATACTGTAGCAGTTAGAGCAAGATCACTGTTTGCGATACATGAAATACTTGAAGAAAATCCTAAATACTGAATTGAGAGTGAGGGATTAAGAATATAAAAATATGAATTTGAATAGTTTTAATGTAGGTATGCTTTATGCAGCATGATTCCACAATGCTAAAGTTGGCCTATTAATAATACTATTAATAATAAAATGTATTTTAAGAATTCTTCGGAATCTGCACATTTGATTGTAAAACATCAGCAATTTGAATGAGCCATGAAAAATCAAGATTGGTGCATCAATATATATAATTTACATAATACTGAAAATCAGAAGACATGATCATTTCTGATTTTCTTCTTACAGGAGGTGCTTTTAACCTTGCGCTGACTTTCCAAACAATGGTCTTTAACAGTGTTGGGCAAGTTACTCTGAAAATGTAATCAAATTACTGATTACTGTTTACTCCTTTTAAAAGTAACCACGTATTTGTGACCAAAGCTTCTGATTACTATATTATTTCCAAAAGTAATTATGGTTACATTACTAGTTACATAACTGCTTTTTCGATTGCAATCCTCTATGAACATTAAATAAATGAAGTCCCAGCATACACGACCCGGATAAATATTATTTACAATTAGTATCAACATCTGGCTACAGAACATGGAAGGATAACCCTTTTATGTTTTATTATTTATAATAAAAACACATTAACCCTTTTATGTTTTATTATTTATAATAATAACAACAAAATGGTAGAATATTTTTCTCACAGTATGTGATTAGCATCCCCTTAGCCCTGTATTTTGTTCAATATCTTCTTAGGACATAAATATTAGTAATGCAACCTCTACCCTATACATTTTTATTGTACTTACTTAATTACTAGTAGCATATTTAATACATCTGTAATATAAAATACAGAATACATGTCTTCAAATGAGCTCTACATCTGAACCGAGTTCACAAGTGCTCTAAATTGGAAATCTACTTACTTGGACAACTGCAGCGCTGAGTCTGAAGAGCAGCTCTTCTTCTATCAAGCCTGAGAGATGCTTGTCTGACAGGTTGCGGTCTTAAATAAAGCTCCAAAGTGGGCTGGCTGTATGGCTGCTAAACACACCCACAAGCCTCAAGGGAGACCTGGAAGGAACACAGCTTGGTGTTTATTAGTGATCAGTGCAATGCTACATTGAGTATTTCCCCCCGTTCTGGTTTTCTTTATTCATGCAGTTATTTTTTCTGTAGTACATGAGCGGAGTTTGGGGAAAAATTATACAAGTTTGAAAGTAGCGACTGGTGGAAAATTTTCTAGATGGGGCGCCACATACAATTTTAGCATACATCCCAGTATGATTTATCCCAGTATAACAAAAGGAAAAGTATTAAGACTTGAAACATTTTAAATAAAGATAATTGTTTTACCAAGTTCATGATTGCAGATGATTCCCACAAAACTATATCTTTTGCAAGCCTTTTTTCAAGAAAAATCAAAACATTTTGTTTTTAATTTTTAAAATAATAATAATTCACAATTTATGTATACAGTGCAAAAACAAAAATTGTGATTTTTTTTTTTTTTTTACTAAGTACAAGTAAAGCTGCAATACCAAACAGGACCACACGGATACCAAAAAAGAACACAATTACATTCCAACAAAACAGACCTAATACAAACGCCATAAACAGACTCTATATTAATATATACAGTTTCTATTTAGAATTATTAAACAGAGCAAAACACAAATGAAAATAATAAACAAAAACATTCTGAATTTGTTGAATGTGGTGATCTGAAGGCAGCTCAACATGAGCAATGAACAGTTCCTGTCAGAGTGAGTGCTGATATACACATACACAATCTGTTTATTTGCACACTAATAATAATGGACTCATGTGTGTTTAATAATGTACAACTCCTTTATGTCACTTTATCTCCATTACAATTGTCATTTATCACAACTTCACTGGTAAGATACTGGTTTGCTTTATTCAGCCAATACAGACTAGTCCTGACTTCATATTTCTTCTTATTAAAGGTTCGTTCCCACCAATTGCTGCACAAGTCAAGGTTACGTATGTTGACGAAAGCACGTTAGTGCTAGACCTCCCGGAACTCATAGATATTGCATTGCAGTGACTGCAGTAAAAAAAAAAAAATGTAAATAAAAAATCTTTGTATGAAAGTCTTTGAGAACACTTGGGGCGATTTTCAGCCTGAGAGAAATCGCCCAAAAAGGGGCGGTACTTCACAGAACGTGACTTGACGATGACTTGACAGTCTAGAACAATGAAAGCTAGTGTAACACTGTGGTTGAATGTAATAGGAAAAAATCCCTCCCTTTCGCACTTTGGTGGTGCATTGCCCTATCGCCCTAATGGAGAAACCACCCCTGAGTATGTATGCTATTAAATTAATTTATTGTGAAAATCTAGTCATTACTTAAGAATTCATTCAGCTACATAATAAAGGTCTGACCTTTTTTAAATAACAGTTTAAATGCAGAATTTAAATGTTATACAAAATATATTAATGTTTAAATTGAGAAAACAGAATGAGTATTTTTAATGCTGCCTTCACGTGCTGTCGGAAATTTCTATTTCCCACTTATGAAGTTGTGATTACGAGCTTGTCGCTTTTTAAGTGCTTTGTTGCAGAATGAATAAAATGTAGCATCCCATTGGTTGACAATCATATGAACATTCACTGTGCTAGATAGTCAGTTTGCTGACAATTTCAGTGAAATACATGCTTAGTTCACTGTTTATAAAACATACGATATGCTTCAAAGAATGTTAATATATAGCCTATAAATACACTATTTTAGCGACTAGACAAAGTGATGTAATATATATGTGTTTGTGTTTGTGTGTGTGGGGAGGGGGGGTTGATGACAGAGTTGAACTGCAGGTTTTATTATAAAGAGCGTAGACAAACAGACAGGGTCAAAATAGCAGCAAAACAGTAACATCCAAGGCACAGGCAAAATAGTAATCCACAAAACAGGCAGGCAGCAAAACATTCACAAACAAAGAAACAAGGAGTCACTAACACTATGGCAAGGCAAGAAAACAAGGAACAAGGAAAACCCAGGAAAACAGTTTATGGCCCACACTATTGGTCAACTCTGAAACTCTGGTATGAAAATAATTTCAGATTTCCCCAGTAGTAAATACAACTTGAGAGGCGTTCATGTCTAATTTGCGATTAGGAAACTTGGATTTATGATAATTCTGATAAAATGTGAAGGCAGCATTAATCATATATCAGCTAATGAAAGGTATTGTAATGAAGGGTCAGAGGCGTGCAGATCCATTTGCAGCTTTAATAAAATAGGATCAGAGTCAAAAAGGCAGAGTTCGATCAACAGCGTCAGGGACCACAAAGATAATCCAGTAGAGTAAACAAAGGCAGAGCGTGAGTCGGGGCTGGCAGCAGACAGGGCACAAAGTAAACAATCCAACAAACTAATCACAAGGGCAGGGGACAGAGAATCAGAAATGGTAGAACAGTTCAGGATAATACATAAGAGATAATCAGCAGGGTAGACCGCTTAGAAATGTTAGCCAGGGTAGAACAAGACTTTGCAAATGCTTAGAGTCTGGAAGCTGTATAAATAGGTTGTTTGATAGCAAACACCTGTGCTAGCAATCAGTCCCAGGCACAGGTTAGATAGGAAATGGAGTCCAAGGAAAGTTAGTACTCAGGAGAGGATGCCCTCCGCTGGTGATCGGAGAGGGTTAGGGTTAGGGTTAGGGTTAGCCACAGAAGCCTGATTTGTGACAGGTATTTAATCATTTATCAGCTAACGAATGAAAGCATAAAGTAAACTACAGAAGACATGCATGTACTTTTATTTTAGTAGTTTATGAAGCAAGAGACATTTTTTCATTGTAAAAAGATGTATGCACAACTTTAAGCATTCATATGCATATTTTTAAACATTTGTGCGTAAATTAACTTGCACACAAAATTAAAAATGGCAGTCATTATTTTGAGCGTGTGGGCTGCACACTGTGCTCAGGAGATCTCTCCTGTCCACGAGTCTGCTCCTGAGGCCACTCCTGGCCCTGAATTCACTCCAGTGCCCCCAGAGACCGTCCACATACTCTCTGCCTGTCCTGCCACGGCCAAGGAGGCCATGCACGAACTCACTGCCTGTCCTGCCACGGAGGCCGCTCAAGAACTCACTGTCTGTCCTGTCACAGCCAAGTGGTCTGTTCATGTCTCTGCTCCACCATGGCTTCCAGCTCTGCCTGCACCGCCTGGCCATCCCTCTAGGCCTGCACCGCCATGGCGCCCCGCTAGGCCTGCCCCCCCATGGCTCCATATTGCTCGGGATCTACTCCACGGCCCAGGTCCCCCTCTGTTTCATTGTCTGTCTCTGCTCCACGGCCCAGGTCCCCCTCTGTTTCATACCACCCTCCTGCTCCACGGCCCAGGTCCCCCTCTGCTCCATGATCTGTTCCCCCTCCACTCCACCACCCTCCTGGACTTTTTGGGTTTTGTTTGGGCGTCTGGAGCCGCCCTTAGAGGGGGGTATATGTAATGTCTGTTTTGGGGTTTTGTTTCATGTTCATGTTTTCATGTCTTTTATTCTGTAGTTTGATTTATGCTGTTTGTGTCATGCTTCCCTTGCCCTCTTGCATTCCTTTCTCTGTACAATGTGTCATGTTTTGATTGGCTGTCTTAGTCATGTGTCTTGTTTCCCATTGGTTTGTTCTTGTCATGTGACCTGTATTGTTATAAGTAGTCATGTTTTTGCCATTTGTGCCTTGTCGTGTATTAATGTATGTACCTGCTGTTGGTGAGTCAAGTCTGTTCAAGTCAAGTCTGTTCATACCTCATCAAGTCAAGTCTTTGTTTATTGTTTGGATTATGTTTGGATGTTTTGGATTGCACTTTGTAAATAAACTGCACTTGGGTTCATCTACGCTCGCCTTCAGTGGACTACTCATTACACCGTCCATATTATTAGTATTATTATTATCTTTTTTTTCATTTCGTTTTTGAATCCAAAACGTATAATGACAAAACCAAATTCAAATAACTGTCTGATTTTGGTTTTTGCAAATTCATTTTTTTCATTTCTCCATTGAATTAAGACATTAAGAAAAACAAGACAGGTGGGTCAGGTGACCCGGAAGTAAAAGTAAATATATCAAAATAAAGGACAACAGTAGTTGATTACATGCAGTTTAATATTGTGCATTTATCCATGTGCACAGCAAAAGTCACGTTTAATGAGCAAATTTTTGGTGCAATACATCTGGTAATATACTTTAACCTAAGTCATTATTGTGTGTGCAGTAGGCAAATGTGAGTATATTTAAACGTTTGCAGATTCACTATATGAAACTCTGTTGTCTGTATAGATACTGTATCTGGAACCAGCAACAAATAACTGCTCAAACACTGCCCTTTCATTTTTTCTCAAGGCAGTGGAAACCTTTGGCAAACATTCCAGGTAAATAGTAATATCTTGTGCTACTGTTTCTATGCTCTTGTTGATCATTTCAGCAAATTTCAACGTCATAAATTATAATTAAAAAATAACAATTATAACTGAGCATTTCCCCTATTTCCCCTATTAATTCCAGGGTCAGGGACGATGAAGGCGTTGAAAATGTTGCAATTGCTGAAACCATGTTCAGTGTTAAAGGCACCGGAAGAGGGAGCTTCATCGCTGGGCGAAGTGTACACAACCAAAGGTTACAATGATAATTTACATAATCTACAGTATATTCATAGTGAGAATGTTAAATCATTATTGGGAAGTATTTTAAGTAAGACTATGTGAATGATTTCTTTTGAATTGAGTAAGGCCTGTTATTTCTTATTTAGGATTGAACGCCTATGGCGAGATGTCTGGACCTCTGTCACTCATCTGTATTATGAAGTTCTTCACAGTCTAGAAGAAGATGGCCTGTTGGATTTGTCAGATGCTGTCCATGTCACAGTGTCTGGGTTGTGTTCCCTGGGTAACCACTAGATGTCCTCCTTCCCCACGGTGTCTGTCACTTAATGAACCACACTATCCCTGTCTCCTCATTCCACTCAGCTGTCACTGATTAGTAATCATTGCACACAGTCAATTCCCCATTAGCGTTTGTCATGTCCCTGTGTATTTATACCGGTCTGTCTTAGTATGTGTCACGGAGTCCTTGTTTATTCTCGTCCGTCTCTAGTCGTGTCTAGCCTGGTGTTCTTGTTTGTTGGTTTTGGATATGTTTGGTTTTGACCCCTGCCTGGACTGTTTATTCTTTGGATTGCCCCTAAATAAAGACGTACTCACATTTGGATCTCTCACTGTGTCTCCTTGTATCCCGGACGTGACAGAAGGGACTCCGTCAAACCTGAGATCAAGCGGTATGTCTGCTCACGTCTCCTCCCCAGCCACAGAGTGGGAGAGGAGCCGGTTTGAGGGAACTTGCCTGGTGGTCTTCCGCGGAACCAGGGGAGGTCGCCGAGGAGGGAGTGGTCGAGAGGAGGTTTCAACATCGCTCTCAACCATGGCCCCCTTTGACCCCGGGGCTCGGGTGTGGGATGGATCAGAGCCACTGTCTCACCATGGCGGACGGAGAGGGGAGAAGAAGCACAGGTCCGCCATGGTGGCGCCACTGCCCATGATGACCGCAGGGGCAGCGCCACGAGGCAAAGATGGACGCCAGCCCAGCGCCACAGCACAAGGTGGTCGCCAGCCCCAAGCCACGAGGCCAGACGAGAGACAGCCAGACCTTCTTGGAGTACTTCTCCATGTTGAACAAGATCCTAGAGATTCCCAGGAGTGTTCACGTCACGGCTGCTGAGCCAGCGCCAATGCCCAAGATGGCCACCAGCTCAGCACCACAGCACAAGATGGCCGCCAGCCCAGCACCATTGCACAAGATGGCCGCCAGCTCAGCGTGCCCAGCACCACAGCACAAGAGGGCCGCTAGCCCAGTGCCAATGCCCAAGATGGCCACCAGCCCAGCACCACAGCACAAGATGGCCGCCAGCCCAGAGCCATTGCACAAGATGGCCGCCACCCCAGGCCCACTGAACAAGTTGGCCGCCAGCCCAGCGCCACAGCACGAGAGGGGCGAATCCACACCGGCGTCGCCAGACAAGATGGCCGACTCAACGCCTGAGTCTCCAGACAAGGTGACACCGACTCGCCATCATAGAGGGCGGAGGAGGAGGGGACAGGCGTCTACCGTTCCTCAAAGCCCGGCGGCCGTTCCCGAGCAGCCCGCTGCCGGAGGAGGTTCTTGAAGCCGAGGCGGTTCCTGAGTCCTGGAGGCCGTTCCCGAGCAGCCCGCTGCCGGCCCGGAGGAGGTTCCCGAGCAGCCCGCTGCCGTCCCGGAGGCGGCGTCCGAGGCAGAGGCCGATACGGTGCCCGAGGCGGTTCTTGAAGCCGAGGCGGTTCCCGAGGCGGTTCCCTGAGGCGGTGCCCGAGGCCGAGGGCGGTGCCCGAGGCCGAGGCGGTGCCCGAGGCCGAGGCGGTGCCCGAGGCCGAGGCGGTGCCCGAGGCCGAGGCGGTTCCTGAGGCCGTTCCTGAGGCGGTGCCCGAGGCGGTTCCTGAGGCCGTTCCCGAGGCAGTGCTCGATCCGGAGGCCGAGGCGGTGCCCGATGCCGAGGCGGTGCCCGATGCCGTTCCGGAGGCCGAGGCGGTGCCCGATGCCGTTCCGGAGGCCGAGGCGGTGCCCGATGCGGTGGCCGAGGTGGTGCCCGATGCTGTTCCGGAGGCCGAGGCGGGGCCCGATGCTGTTCCGGAGGCCGAGGCGGTGCCCGATGTTGTTCCGGAGGTCGAGGCGGTGCCCGATGCCGTTCCGGAGGCCGAGGCGGTGCCCGATACTGTTCCGGAGGCCGAGGCTGTTCCCGATGCCGAGGCGGTGCCCGAGGCTGTTCCCGATGCCGAGGCGGTGCCCGATGCTGTTCCGGAGGCCGAGGCGGTGCCCGATGCCGAGGCGGTGCCCGATGCTGTCCCGGATGCCGAGGCGGTGCCCGATGCCGAGGCGGTGCCCGATGCTGTGCTGGAGGCCGAGGTGGGTCCGGAGGCCGAGGCGGTGCCCGATGCTGTTCCTGATGCCGAGGCGGTGCCCGAGATGGTTCCGGAGGCCGAGGTGGTGGCCGATGCTGTTCCGGAGGCCGAGGCGGTGCCCGATGCCGAGGCGGTGCCCGATGCTGTGCTGGAGGCCGAGGCGGTGTCTGATGCGGTGCCCGAGACGGTGCCAGAAGCCGAGGCACTTCACGTCTCCACAGGCCGTCCAGAGCACCTTCACGTCTCCACAGGCCGTCCAGAGCACCTTCACGTCTCCACAGGCCGTCCAGAGCACCTTCACGTCTCCACAGGGGCCCCGGAGTGCCAGGTTCCGTCCTGGCCGCTCAAATGGCGGGTTCTTCCCTGGCCGTCTGCACAACCTGAACTTTTGGGTCCACCCTGGTCCCCTAAACTGACTGATCCACCTTGGTTACCGGTGGAGCCATCGCTTCCTGTCGCCGTTCCCCTACATGGGCCTGGCCCTCCATCCCTCCCCCTGTTCTACCTCCACCAGTCCACCTCCCTCCTGGTCTTCTGGTTGTGTTGTTGTTGTTGTTGTTGTTGTTGGTTTAGGTTTTTTTTTTTTTGTTTCTCTCCACTTCCTGTCCCTGTAGTCTTGGAGTGTCTGGTAGCCACTCCGTAGAGGGGGGGTTATGTCACAGTGTCTGGGTTGTGTTCCCTGGGTAACCACTAGATGTCCTCCTTCCCCACGGTGTCTGTCACTTAATGAACCACATTACCCACTATCCCTGTCTCCTCATTCCACTCAGCTGTCACTGATTAGTAATCATTGCACACAGTCAATTCCCCATTAGCGTTTGTCATGTCCCTGTGTATTTATACCGGTCTGTCTTAGTATGTGTCACAGAGTCCTTGTTTATTCTCGTCCATCTCTAGTCGTGTCTAGCCTGGTTATCCCGGACGTGACAGTCCATCTGTTTTTTGGTTTTGACCCCTGCCTGGACTGTTTATTCTTTGGATTGCCCCTAAATAAAGACGTACTCGCATTTGGATCTCTCACTGTGTCTCCTTGTATCCCGGACGTGACAGTCCATCTGTTTTGTGCCCATTATGTGTTCCTTTCGCGTCTGGCGGAGGCCCTTCACACATTCACAGAAGGATTCACAACCATCCCTTATGATCTGAAGGTGGACTCACCCCGAACCAACTCTGGGTTATGGGTCACATACAGAACCCTTGTGACGCAGACGAAGATTTGCAGGTTTGTTGAAACTATCTCTCAAAGTGCAGTTAAAAAATGCAGTTCAAATGTTTTCAACCTGAAAGTGTTGATTTAGACTTATATAAAAAGCTGAAATTTTAAATTTTTGAATGGTGTCAATAAAATTTAGAAGAAAGTTATTGAATAATAATATAGAAGTATGCAATATTATCAAATATCTCCAAATAACCACACAATTAGACAGTCAACTGAGCTTAATTTGATAGATTTTCATTTTCTTTAGTCACTGCACTAGGCCTTTGTACGTCACTGTGTGCTTGGCAGTGTTTTCAAATATTTCTAAATGTTGTTTCATACTGTGACACGTGTCGAGCTCTCATCAGCGTCGCCCTGGAAACCGAGCAGACACACCTGCACCTGCTCGTCACGGGCTGAGCAGCCACACCTGCGTCCCATCAAGCACCGGCTTTATAAGCCTGGGAGACGAGCATAGAGGTGAGAGATGTCTCCAAAAAATTTGGCTAACCATACCTGCTGTTATTTCCTGCAGACAGCAGTGTGTGACCGCCAGCCCTGCCATGAAGGGAGATCACAGACCCACACAGCGCAGAGAGAGCGAGCGAGAGATTGATTGATTGATTCCCCAGTCACTTTATCAATAAAAATCCACCCTTCCGGGAACTTACCTGCATCCTCATGTGGTGTGCTTCTTCACCCGTCACAATACAAAATAACACTATTTTCAGAACATAGAGCTGTTTAGAACTGACTGGGATATGTTTGATGGTGTGCCTGAAGAACCTTCTGGAGTTGAAGTCCCAGAAATTGAGTGCCCGCTGACTCCAGCTAGTATGGAAACTACTAGATCGATCCCTCTGCATAGTCAGAATCATTTGGCAGAGACATTTATATATCAATGGTTCAGTGCATTGAAAGTCTGTGTGACACAAAGAAACACCTAAGATATAAGCAGTCCTTACAAAAGATTTAATGGAATGAAGTTAAACATTTGCAAACTGACTGCCAGTTACAAAAGGCTTGCTGTGACATTATTTCATTTTATCATGGAATTAACAGTGAGGTAAAAAACTAACTCCTCATTTATTTTGGTTTTAAAGTGAACCATTAATAACAGTAAAACAATGGTTTTGTAACAATAAATAAAGTTATTCACAGAAACAAGAAAATGTCAAATAAAATGACAATAAAACAAAACAATTCAATGCCTATTTTGACGTATGCAGTTACTTGTTAGTTTCCCCTTGGAGTGAGTTGTTACACCCTGTCAAAGGTTTGCCCATGGCATATGGCTAATGTCATAATGTTTTTGAATTCACTGAATGTTTTCAGGTGCACTGAGGGAAATGTGATTGTACAACCGCAGGCGCTGACAATAGGAAAACAAACAGTGTGCTGTGTGTCACAGTCATGGTGGAATCTCACATTTATGACAAAGTCCTTTTCACTAGGCAGAAGGGGCTTGTGTCCCTGTCCGGTGAGCCACTGCATGATTCGTCCAACAGTCAAACTTTCTGGAGCAATGTTGTTGCTTGGGCCATCTTGTTCTTAAAAAAAAGAGATTAAATGTAAGTCTGGATAACTAAAGGAAGGCAGCATCTTTTTAATAGTTTTTCAACTTAATACAATTAGTTAATACAATCCCTCAATTAAATCAGATTAACATGTTAAGCATAGCCCCTTTTTGAGTTGGGAGCAGGGGGTGTTAAAAGCCCTGGCTGTCTGTAAAATTTCATGAAGCAGTGTTATTCTAGAGGTCATAATATTAAATATCACATTTTACATCAAGATTCTGCAAAAGAAACGTTAAGGCTTGTGAATTTATTGGAGTATGTAAATTCATAGCTAGCCATTTCCACTTTGCTGTATAAAAATTACTGCAGGACAGCAGAAGAAAAGCTTACTACTTCTATATTATTCAATATTGGCTAAAACACACCAGAATCCTCAATTTCCTGAAGGTAGTCCTGGAAAAAGTTCATGATGTTTGTTTCCATGCGGTCTTTGGCAGAACCAATCTCACTGAAGACAGGGCGGCTGTTCTCCAGAATGAAGACTGCATCCACCTTTAAGAAGAAAATACATTTCAGTCTGCATTCAACATAGTAATTCTTGCAGAAAAAATAAATGCTTAATTAAAAGCAACCAGAAACCCATGTCGAGCTACTAGGACGTGTTGTTACAATCCCTATGAAGAATCTGCACTTTTTTGGAATGAATCCCCACATCCTTGAGGAGCCTGGTTGTTAAAATGACTACAAACTCTCCACATCCAACCTCAGCAGGAAGCACCCGAGTATGCCAGCCGTACAGTTCTGCCTCGGCTGCTAGCTCTATGCACTTCTGGCTTTTCCATTCATATGCTTCCCCAACGGCAGCCTCCCATGGTACTGTAAGCCCCAAGATGTACAGGGACTTCTCTAAGCTGACCACAAAATCAGGTCTGGCCTAAGAGTTGTTGAGACAAGAATGTACCTTATCATCTTCCCCTGTAACAAACAGTGGTTGGCAAAGGTCTTGATGGGTCTTCATGATATTTGGTAGTTCATAGAGCTAGTCGAGCATCGGGATGAGTCTCATGGTGGAGTGAAGTATAACAGCTCTAATAGACAATATAAAAGTGTTTCATCAGGAGATTCTACTTTTGTGGTAAAACTGTTTACTGTAGGAAAAATATATAATTATTAAATTAGAATTTGGTGACATTTAAAAGTGGTTTCACAACATAGCTTTGCAAGAACAAATTCCAAATCAAGTCACAAATTGTTGTACAATACTCCCTTGCCATAATGAAAATAAAAAATGTTAATATACCTTATTATGCTGTCCCTTTTATCCACAGGCACGATTCCAGTGTATCCGCAGGTCACAATAGCCGCTTTTCCACTGTTGGGCCAGTGCGAGCCATATGGCGTTATTTTTATGCCGTTATTTCCCTGTCAAATGTCGAGAGAGTATTATTGTAGTGCGAAAGTACATTTATATAATGCGCGAGCGTGAATCTCTCTCCTCGAGCGCGGAATATAATGTTCGGAGCGCGAATCTCTCTGCTCGCGCGGGAACTGGGCGCGCGCTCTCAGATACACGTTGCTCTTGTAAGAATTTTCTCTGGGCTCGCTCAGAGAGTATGCCTGCACTTTAAATGTGTTCAGTGCAATCACGAATCTCTCCTCTTCGCTTAAAGTAAGCGTGTATGTGCTTAGACTGTGTCCAGTGCGTTCGCGCATGGCCTAGTACTCTTCTCTTCGATTTCTTTCTCTTTGCTCTTGGCATAAACACTGTCAAAACGGCAACAACCAATCAGAAATAGGCTTCGACGACTGACCAATGAAATATTATTTTTGCCTTTTGGAATCGGCTTTCAAATCTATTTGGCTAAAAAAAAAATCTCACTTTCAATGGGCATGGCACGTAGTGTGAACAATGTGGTTGACAGTCTAGGTAATTTATATGTAAAATAATCCAATCGCCCCAGAGAAAATTCTTACAAGAGCAACGTGTATCTGAGAGCGTGCGCCCAGTTCTACCAGAAAGACTCAGGAGGTGTAGATAAGACTGAAGTATTTATTTACAAAACAAAAAACAGAATTAATTTGGCGTAGGCCCCATCCGTAGCGTGGATCTGAAGATTGTAGATACCAGCTAATCTTGCCGAAGACGAAGGCAGGGTGGAGCCTACCCCCCGCATGGACAGGGCCGACCTGGTGGTGGTGGGGACGATGGAAGGGAACGACAGCGGCAGTATCTGCAGACACAATGAGATGCAAGTAGTGCGTTTTTATATACCTCGTGTTGAGATCCGATTGGTTTAGACCTTAATTGGAATGTGACGTGCCATTTAGTCTTCCTAATAGAACTTACGCTTACATTTCATTTTTTTACATTCCGCACATTATATTCCGCGCTCGAGGAGAGAGATTCGCGCTCCGCACATTATAATCCTTGCCGATATGTAGTTAGCAGAGCTTGTTCATTCCACCCACTTGTGGCCGCGAGAGTCCTAAACTGGAGGGCATAATCATTCACAGACATCTTGCCTTGTTTTAAATTATATAGTTTCTCACCGATGGATGAATCCCAGGTAGGTTTACCGAAAACTTCCCTAAAGTGGTCAACAAAGCTGGTATATGACTGGATGACAGCATTATTCTGGGTCCAAATGGAATCGGCCCATTGAAGTGCTTTACCTTTCAACTGTGATATGATAAATGCCAGTTTGGATCGCTCGGTGGGAAATAAGTGCGGCTGCATCTCCAGGACCAGCGAGCATTGCAGGAGAAATCCGCTGCATTCCTCCGCCAAACCAGAGAAGTGCGCTGGTTTGGCCATGGGACTGGAGGGCACGGAAGGTGAAGAAGTGGTGGGGTCGTTCCCGGAAGTGCCCGCTGGTGGTGAAGGTGATGGAGGGACGTTGAGTGTGCGCCGCAAGGCGTCTACGAGGTCCTGGAAGGGGTCTGGATGGCTCATGCTTGTGTCAGTCAGTCACGGTCCGGTCTTCTGTTACAATACAGATGGGTCGGAGACAGAAGATCACAGATAAGGTGGCATTTATTGACACAAGCAGAGCAGGTATGGGAAACAGTGGTATAGCGGTGATTGCAGAGAGTGAGTAAACTGAATACTGTCCTTGTGATGATGTAGGGTGAAGGTCCTGGAAGTAGCAGAGGAGTGGAGACGTTGAGGGCTGGAGACACACACACACTTACGATCGACACAGGAGGTAACTGGGAATCACTGGAGCCAGGTAAGTATAGCAATGGAAGTCCTTGAAGTCAGCAGGTAGGTAATCCTAGTTGCGAACGAGACCGGACAGTGACTGTGTGTGTGTGAGTGTCTTTTAAGTGCTGGTAGATGATGGTGCTGACGAGGGGCAGATGTGTGTGATCAGTACTCAGGTGAGGGAGTGCGCTGTGATTGGATGGGGTTGGAGCCTGGCGTGTCTGTGACAGATGTGTGAGTCTGCAGTGATGCAGGAGTGAGGATCAAGAAGAAGTAGATGGTATTTATTCTGACACTCGACCAGCCCTCTTCTCCAACACCATGAAAAGACCAATTAAAATATCTGTTTACACATATTTACAATAAATATTTGACCATGGAAATCGACAAAGTACACATGATTAAAATATTTTATTAGGCACAGAACAGGTGTTCAAGCAATATAGTTCAAGAAAAATTTCTGTTTGGTGAGTAATAATTCAGAATTCATAAGCCAACGTGTGCTGGTTTATGAAAGATATGAAGTGCAAATCAAACATTAACACGCCAGAGTTTGATCATTGACAAAAGCATTTTCTGGAAATACACAAGTATTGATTTCTTTTTAGGCAGACAGAAAGGAATCACATTCCTCGTGTTTTTTTCCACACAATTCTGACATTCCATGTCATTAGTGTTGTTACACCGATACAGAGGCACTTGGTCATGAATCTTTAGGAGATCTTTTGCCATGTCCTTCCTCCAGGCGTCCTTCTGCCAGATCTTTTCAAAGACAAAAACGTTCATTGCATCTTTTCGGATATTTTTCCAGTTTGAAAGGCCAGACAAAATATTGTCAGCACTCTGAATGCATTTTGTCACACAAGGTGAGTTGTACGAATAGAAAACTATACAGCTGTTCTGATCTGTCTTCGCTAGAAGTTTATCCATGGGAGAATTACCAAGAGGATAAAGCAGAATATGCTCAGCATGTTCCTTTGGTTTTTGCACTGGCCGTGCAGCAATGACATTTTGTGAATCTGTGCAGAGTACACATTTCTGTCCATTAGTGAGAACGGTTCTCACATGGTTTGCCTCTTCCTGGCTGAACACAGTCTTGATATCAGATTGTGCATCAGTACATTGAGATTGTGGGACAAAAATCGCTATTGCATATTGAACATCAGGCTTGGTCGTTGGCTGGACACTGGAAAACATTAGCATAAGAGTATGACTGTTTTCAAGAAATATTGGTCACACTTTACAATAGTGAGGTTCAATTAATGCATCAACAACAAGCAATACATTTCTTACAGTGTTTATATATATATTTGCTCATGTTAGTTCATTATTAGTTTGAATAATATTAACAGACACTTTTTGATTTTAATAATGTATTAGTAAATGTTTAAAATAATTAAGCAATGTTATTTTAGCATTACTGAGATAATATTAGCTTTTATTACTAGTTTGGGTATACGTTTACTTATATAATTTCTGTTTTCATTTTAAATTTAGTTTAAGTTTTAGTAATTTTGATGTTTTTGTCATTTTTATTAGTTTTTTGTTGTTGTTTTTTATATAGTTTTTTATTGATTTTAATTTTAGTTTACATCAAGCTACAGCAACAACTAGCTGAAGTAACATGTTTGAGTCTCTTTATATATTTTACTTGATTTCAATAAAGTGTTGTTGTTTTAGTTTTAGTTAACTATAATAACCCTATAACTAAGATTAATAAATGATTTTTAAGTATTTTATTTGTTAGTTTATGTTAAGTAGATAACTCATGTTAATAAATGAACCTTATTGTTACCAAAATATTTGACTTGTTCCTCGTGCCTTTTAATATTCATCTCAACAGTTTGCACATGCACTTTATTTTAATTTGAAACTAACATATGAGTATAAACTGTACAAATGCACTTACTTGTCATCAAAATATTGAATCATGTTAGCAAGAGCGGCAGTGTTCACGTCGTCCTGAATGCTTTGAACACACAGATGAAGCAGGCAGAGGACGATGAGACCCTTCAGTGGTGCCTAAAACCATAAAAACATCACTCACTTCAGCACAAAACCTTAGTTCAACTCATGCAGGGGATGACCGAAAAATAGAATGAGTTTAAAAATAGAAAAGAATTGAAACTTACCATTGTGACTGCTGAGGAAGAAGATCTGAAGTGCTGTTGTTTCTGATAGTGCTGATGATTAGGAGGAAATGAAGCATTTATAAAACCTGACTGTAAGTTTATCATTTACAAATTTGATTAGTCTTTAAGTGGGTGGAATTTTGTGCTTCTTACTTCTGATAATATAACTGATAACCTGGCCCAGAACTGTTAATGTTTTATATCTTCTTAACTGATTTTGGAAAACCAGCAGAGTGAATGTAAACTTTGAATGTTCATTTATTTTAAGTATTGGAAAAGAAAGAAGGAAAGAAAGAAAGAAAATGTGACAATTTTATAGTTCTAGTGAAAAACAGAATTTCTTTATTTTTTTTTTTATAAATTCTATATGATAATATACAGGTAAATGACTATGAGTGGTGTTTTATGGAGACTCAGCATTTAAATGGTAAAGTCCATTATTTTTGTTATGCATACCATCACTACATTAACAGTGCAAACACTTGGTTAACTGTTGAGAAACATATAGCAGTTCCTGAATATTTTCACACTAGACCAGGATGAGACTAACCGCATTAACCAGATGAACATTTACACAGTGCTCTTTACTGACATTCAGTTTCACTGAACTTGTTTTTTAACCTTTAGGTGATATATGCATCAAGGTGAATTCACACTGACTGAGGCTGTTATCCTGCACTTTCAGTGTCAACAGACAAGTTTCAGTGTGTGGACAGACAAACTGCGTGTCACTGGAATCTTATCACAATGCCACTGGTTTGGACACATCGTCACATACTTTATAACAGGCAAACACTACAGTTGAAGGTGCTTTTATTAGAAATAAATAACCCTCGTGCAGGAAGATCATGGGTAAAAATGGGTTTCAAAAGGGGTTCGATGCAAATAGTCATATGGTTTATTTTAAAGTCCGTGTAAAGTCAATATTAAATGTGTGTTCTGAGTTTGTCACACCACAGAAGAATGTGCCAAATCTGAATGATAAAAAAAAAGTAGATTCTTATTATTCCAGATTAGATATGGGTGAGGTATAAATTGTGTTTAAAAATTAGGTACCAAGCTAATAATATTTGCATATGTAATTGCATAGGTCAATTTGATAGGGATTTTCGTAATGCTTTAATTACACATTTATAAGAAACTTAAACCACCTCGTTTGGAAAAAATAACATTATAGATCAGAATCCATATAGATGATGGCTTATTGATACTGTTCTTTGTCCAGTTTATTTTAAAGGTATGATGTGTGTCAGGATTGTGTGAAGATATTAGAACTGGTGTGACATCTTTGGGTCACATAAGCAGGAAGTTATACAGATTTTAAAATTTCAAAAATCTATGATAGATGCACAACATATATATATATATATATTAATCTATGTCGTGTATTATATGCTGCATGTATGCATTGTATACAATGCAGGTGATTTGAGCTCTTTCAATGAAACAACCACAAAGTTAAATACATTTATTTCATTAAGACATTCAGTTTACTTCCATATTTATAACAGATATATTAATCATTTTAAAGTTAGTTATCCTGATACTTAATCTATTTGCTAACATAAACTACACATGTAAAAGGATGATAGTTTCAGTGTTTCTTATGGAATAATGCACATATTTAATCAAGTTTATTGTGGATTTTCACTGTTGAGACACTCCCTAACTTGACATGTGCAAGTGGGGATCGTTGTGAGGACTTTTTCACTTCAGATGCTTGAAACAATAACATCATCGAATAATATTATTATTCATTTTTCAATCTGTGTGAATCGCACTTCGGCTCTTTGTATTAAGCCATGCATAAATACATGATTCTGTTTTTTGTTGTTGTTTGTTTGTTTTTTTCTTAATTGTTTATGCAATTTACGACTTTATATTTGATTATATATGTTAATTTAGACGTTATGCACGGTTTTTTTTTTATATAGACAGTTGTTATTTCATTGCACTGAATAGACAATTTAATGTGCTGCATTATTTTGCTCATTGCGCCCCCCTGTGGCCTCGGGAGACAGGACAAAAGTTTCCTTAAGACTTATTTAATCTGCATATAAAACATACGAAAGGGAAACATTTGTTTAAATTTTACTTTGTGTTTGACTTTTAAAAAAATAAATAAATATATTTGTTGTCTTAATTAATTGAGTAAATTAAAAATACAGTGGCTAAATGGAAGACCAGGATAAAACCTGAACTAACTGTTCGGACTGTTTTTTTTGGATTGATGTGTTCCTAAGGACTTGCACTCTGCTTTATTTTTATATGATGCTCATTATTGGTCTGTAATAATTCATAGAATAATGCATTCTGGGGTAATCTTAATTTTTAAGCAGTTATACTTACATTTTTCCAGTAGCCTATAAAATCAATCTTCTCCAAAGGCCAGATCTTCAAACAGCTGCTGACGTCTCCTTTGTGCAGATATTGCAAACGCTGAGGAAAACTGTACATATCATTTTTTTTTATTGCACTCATAATTGCATACAAGATCAGGGAGGAGATTATATACTCAGAAAAAAGCACAATGTTTAAATATCTTTGAAAAATCCTAATATTCATATAATCATAATGCATCAGAAATAGTTTTTCTTGTTATTTGTAACATTGAGGGATGAAACAACAGATTTAATCCACATTTTAAAAAAAAAAAATTAATAAACATAAATGAGATTTAAGACAGTTTTGCTTGTGGATAAAAATGTATGCACATAAAATAAAGACATGAACAACATATTCAAGAGATAACCATTTTGGGGTTTTGTAAAAAAAAAAAAAAAAAAAAAAAAAAAACCTGCTGGTCACATTAGTAGGGTTAAAAATAAAAGAAATTAAATCCACCCAAAATGTAAAAAGGCTAAATCAGAGGAATATAGTAATATTTAGTAATATCCCCATGTAGTTGTTTCCAAAAACTGAAGTAGATTTAAATATAATGAAGCTAGAAGAGGGTGGGGAAGGATACATGGCAACTCAGAAGTACATAAGAAGCAAATATTATAATTCTTTAGATATTTATACAGATGGGTGCACAGATGAAGAAGATAGGAATATACACAGCATCACTGAATGTACTGTAAGTGCTGGGAGAAGATTACCTGATCAGCTGTGATGATTACAGTAGAGATGCAATGGTGATGTGTTGACTCAGTATTAAGATTTAATGCTAGAAATCCATCAAAGCTTATTTAGATCAAGTGTCGGATAGATGTGAGATTCTACTGGGTACCTGTGCATGTAAATGTGTAAAACGGAATGAGAGAGCAGATAAAATAGCAAAAAAATCAACCAGGGCTGCGTTTCCCAAAAGCATCGCAAGCTGAAGTGCATTGAAACCAGTGGAGCTACCAACTTAAAGGGATAGTTCACCCAAATATTAAAATTATGTCATTAATGACTCACCCTCATGTCGTTCCAAACCCGTGAGACCTCCGTTCATCTTCGGAACACAGTATAAGATATTTTAGATTTAGTCCGAGAGCTTTCTGTCCCTCCATTGAGAATGTATGTACGGTATATTGTCCACGTCCAGAAAGTTAATAAAAACATCTTCAAAGTAGTCCATGTGACATCAGAGGGTCCGTTAGAATTTTTTGAAGCATCGAAAATACATTTTGGTCCAAAAATATCAAAAACTACGACTTTATTCAGCATTGACTTCTCTCCCGGGTCTGTTATGAGCGCGCCGTTCACAGCACATCCGGTTCGTGAACGAATCACTCGTTGTAACCGGATCTTCTTGAACCAGTTCACCAAATCGAACTGAATCGTTTGAAACGGTTCGCGTCAACAATAAGCATTAATCCACAAATGACTTAAGCTGTTAACTTTTTTTAACATGGCTGACACTCCCTCTGAGTTCAAATAAACCAATATCCCGGAGTAATTCATTTACTCAAACAGTACACTTACTTAACCGACCCATATAACCAACTAAACAAAAAATAGTCCAACAGCATTGTTCTTCTTTGCAATGAAAATTAACTTAATCCCAAAAAAACCTTTCCACTGCATTTCATTGCTATCATTAAAGGACCTTCTGAGATCATTTCAGTAATCATCTTGTTAACTCAGGTGAGAATGTTGCTGAGCACAAGGCTGGAGATCATTATGTCAGGCTGATTGGGTTAGAATGGCAGACTTGACATGTTAAAAGGAGGGGGATGCTTGAAATCATTGTTCTTCCATTGTTAACCATGGTGACCTGCAAAGAAACGCGTGCAGCCATCATTGCGGTGCATAAAAATGGCTTCACAGGCAAGGATATTGTGGCTACCAACAATGCACCTAAATCAACAATTTATAGGTTCAGCAAGAACGTCAAGGAAAGAGGTTCAATTCTTGTAAAGAAGGCTTCAGGGCGTCCAAGAAAGTCCAGCAAGCGCCAGGATCGTCTCCTAAAGAGGATTCAGCTGCGGGATCGGAGTGCCAAAAGCACACAGACACCACACGAATGGCAGCAGGCAGGTGTGAGCGCATCTGCACGCACAGTGAGGCCAAGACTTTTGGAAGATGGCCTGGTGTCAAGAAGGGCAGCAAAAGAAGCCACTTCTCTCCAAAAAAACATCAGGGACAGATTGATCTTCTGCAGAAAGTATAGTGAATGGACTGCTGAGGACTGGGGCAAAGTCATATTCTCCGATGAAGCCCCTTTCCGTTTGTTAGGGCATCTGGAAAAAGGCTTGTCCGGAGAAGAAAAGGTGAGCGCTACCATCAGTCCTGTGTCATGCCAACAGTAAAGCATCCTGACACCATTCATGTGTGGGGTTGCTTCTCATCCAAGGGAGTGGGCTCACTCACAATTCTGCCCAAAAACACCAAAACACCCTCCAACAGCAACTTCTTCCAACAACCCAACAACAGTTTGGTGAAGAACAATGCATTTTCCAGCACGATGGAGCACCGTGCCATAAGGCAAAAGTGATGACTAAGTGGCTCGGGGACCAGAATGTTGAAATTTTGGGTCCATGGCCTGGAAACTCCCCAGATCTTAATCCCATTGAGAACTTGTGGTCAATCCTCAAGAGGCGGGTGGACAAACAAAAACCCACTAATTCTGACAAACTCCAAGAAGTTATTATGAAAGAATGGGTTGCTATCATCAGTCAGGATTTGGCCCAGAAGTTGATTGAGAGCATGCCCAGTCGAATTGCAGGAGGTCCTGAAAAAGAAGGGCCAACACTGCAAATACTGACTCTTTGCATAAATGTCATGTAATTGTCGATAAAAGCCTTTGAAACGTATGAAGTGCTTGTAATTATATTTCATTAAACAAAACAAACAACTTAAAAAAAAATCTAAAAACATAAAATCACAAAAATTTCAGAAAATTAATAATTACACAATAACTATAGGAGTATAGCAACAAACTAATATTATTACACTGTAACTATAGGAGGAGAGGAACAGACTAAAGCCAAACAAGTCTGACGGGAGAAAGTGCACCTCGAGGGTGGATTGGGAACACCAGGAGAAGCAGTACAGAAAACACAGAAAGCTGCTGTGGAATACTTGAGGGATAAATGGATATATTATAGGATGTAGAAAATCTTTGTTTGTTTTTTATTGTTAATATCACTATGTGAAGTAATGTCATCAAACCGTACTCCCCGCTTCATCCTCCGGTACAGTAGGTGGCGGTATGCGCCTGATAACTCATGGTTGTAATCCGCCGTAAAACTACAGAGAAGAAGAAGAAGAAGAGCACACGCTCTTTTAGTGGAAGTACTTACAGAAATCCAGTTCTGATGTGTCCGAATGATCAATCGGGTTATATTTTCCTTGATTTTCATATTCATATGATTTATTACTTATTGATTTATGCTTCTTCTTATAATCCTCATCATATTCATGTTCAAATACTGTTACTCATTTATGTTGATCTTTTATTTTTATTTGATTTATGTTCTTATGTAATATTTGTAGTAGTATCCTCCAAAATATGCATGCTATGCACATTTTATATCTTATCTTCTTTACTGGTGTTTTGTTAGATATTGGACATCTTTCAACTGTAAGTTTCTCAGAATTAGTCTTTCACAGCACTAGGTGTTCTTTTCTAGAAACTTTTTCACGTGTTTGTAACATGTAAAATATGATATTTAAAAGTGCTTATTT